>NC_143022.1:84196784-84389284 GCF_057628025.1 Oncorhynchus mykiss | reverse complement strand
AGAGGCAGCTGTCGATCGTTGTCTCTGATTGAGAATCATACTTAGGTAGCCTGTTTTCCCCATTTTGGTTGTGGGTGATTATTTTCTGTTTAGTGTTTTGTTGCACCTTGCAGAACTGTTTCGTTTTCTCTTCATTGTTATTTTGTGTAGTGTTCAGTTTTTTCTATTAAAAGATGACGAACACTTACCACGCTGCATTTTGGTCCTCCTCTCCTTCCACCAATGACGACGAGAATCGTTACAAGGCCAGACATGGAACTCATGATACTCTGATGTTGAAGAGGTATTCAGACCAGACATGGAACTCATGATACTCTGATGTTGAAGAGGTATTCAGAACAGACATGGAACTCATGATACTCTGATGTTGAAGAGGTATTCAGACCAGACATGGAACTCATGATACTCTGATGTTGAAGAGGTATTCAGAACAGACATGGAACTCATGATACTCTGATGTTGAAGAGGTATTCAGAACAGACATGGAACTCATGATACTCTGATGTTGAAGAGGTATTCAGAACAGACATGGAACTCATGATACTCTGATGTTGAAGAGGTATTCAGACCAGACATGGAACTCATGATACTCTGATGTTGAAGAGGTATGGGGGAGTGAAGGAATTCTCCTCCATTGAAAAGACACCCATTATTGACCACTATAGAAACCCAGGCCGGACCACCACTCCCCAGACCTTTACATCTCATATACACTATAACCCCAGGCCAGACCACCACTCCCGAGACCTTTACATCTCATATACACTATAACCCCAGGCCAGACCACCACTCCCCAGACCTTTACATCTCATATACACTATAACCCCAGGCCAGACCACCACTCCCCAGACCTTTACATCTCATATACACTATAACCCCAGGCCAGACCACCACTCCCCAGACCTTTACATCTCATATACACTATAAACCCAGGCCAGACCACCCCTCCCAGACCTTTACATCTCATATACACTATAACCCCAGACCATTACATCTCATATACACTATAACCCCAGGCCAGACCACCCCTCCCCAGACCTTTACATCTCATATACACTATAACCCCAGACCATTACATCTCATATACACTATAACCCCAGGCCAGACCACCACTCCCAGACCTTTACATCTCATATACACTATAACCCCAGGCCAGACCACCACTCCCCAGACCTTTACATCTCATATACACTATAACCCCAGGCCAGACCACCACTCCCCAGACCTTTACATCTCATATACACTATAACCCCAGGCCATTACATCTCATATACACTATAACCCCAGGCCTTTACATCTCATATACACTATAACCCCAGGCCAGACCACCCCTCCCCAGACCTTTACATCTCATATACACTATAACCCCAGGCCAGACCACCACTCCCCAGACCTTTACATCTCATATACACTATAACCCCAGGCCAGACCACCACTCCCCAGACCTTTACATCTCATATACACTATAACCCCAGGCCAGACCACCACTCCCCAGACCTTTACATCTCATATACACTATAACCCCAGGCCAGACCACCCCTCCCAGACCTTTACATCTCATATACACTATAACCCCAGACCATTACATCTCATATACACTATAACCCCAGGCCAGACCACCCCTCCCCAGACCTTTACATCTCATATACACTATAACCCCAGACCATTACATCTCATATACACTATAACCCCAGGCCAGACCACCACTCCCAGACCTTTACATCTCATATACACTATAACCCCAGGCCAGACCACCACTCCCCAGACCTTTACATCTCATATACACTATAACCCCAGGCCAGACCACCACTCCCCAGACCTTTACATCTCATATACACTATAACCCCAGGCCATTACATCTCATATACACTATAACCCCAGACCATTACATCTCATATACACTATAACCCCAGACCATTACATCTCATATACACTATAACCCCAGACCTTTACATCTCATATACACTATAACCCCAGACCATTACATCTCATATACACTGTAACCCCAGACCATTACATCTCATATACACTATAACCCCAGACCATTACATCTCATATACACTATAACCCCAGACCATTACATCTCATATACACTATAACACGCTGATGGAAAAGCACTGTGGACATTTCGCTCTTGAAGCCTAATGTTTGAAGTATGGTAACCTATCTTCCCAATGCCTTATAAGCACATTATAACACAATACTGCTGTGCAGTATTACCAAATGTTCTAATTAATGTATTTTCATTATAAGACTGTATTTTTTCAAAGGTCTCTAGCCCCACCTCTGACCCCAGTATCTTCATATCTATCTTGAGGTCGAAGAGTTGCCCTAAACCACAGATCTGGGATCCGATGACTAGACCTAATTCTAACCCTTCACTTTAGGGACATGAGCTAATATCTGACCTTGGACCAGTGATCCCTCAACCTAGAGAGGCTAGGTCTTGGACACATACAGTATAACTAGGCCTGTCAAAAAATGAAAGACACATTTGTTGGTTTTGTGCCTGCACACATCTTTTAGACAGTGGTTTGTTTCTCTGATTGTAGGAATAAAGAAAGGGATAAAAGAGGAGAGAGAAATAACTTCGAGGCTTCCGGGAACTGTGGGTAGTAGTAATTGCATGAAACCTCTTTTCTGGTCTCAATTTGGAAATATTGTTTTTGTTTGGAAATGCAACTCAGCCGTCAAGGCGGGTCATTAAAAAAAGACCGCAGAATATTTACGGTTCCTCTGTCCCCACCTCAACAATAGAAAAGTGGAAAATGTGGTTTAAAATCATATAAAGAATAGAAGAACAGACACGAAACCAACTCACAATACAGTCTGTCCAATATCACTGATTAAAACACCAACCTCAAACTATGAAAGATGGGTAGGCCTATATAACTTCACTATTGTAATATTCATATGTGTTAACATACTACTGTCATATTACACTGCACTATGTTTGGATTAGACCACCCAGGTCAGGAGGTCAGTGAAATTCATCATGGCTGGAGGCACGAACAGGAACATGCCAGTCACTAGCTAGTAAAAAGTAAGCTGTTTTATAGATATGATGCTGTCGTCCTGCATTTATCATTTTTGTACAATGCATGCAGAACAAGACCACAATGCACCTCAGGCTTCAGCTATCTACATACAGATTTGAGGATGTAATGGGATGCAAAGAGGTATTTGACACTTTGAGAGAGCACTGATGGCCGGAAGAGGGGTGTAAAAACGGATAAGGAAATAACACTGGTTCGTGTAAACTTTCAATACAAGGAGCAACTTGATAACTGTGTTTTTCATGTTCAGGTTACGAGTAACAAAGTTGAATAATACAGAGTAATAAAGTAATCTCTGTCCGAGGGCTCAGTAGAGAGTTACAGTAGTCAGTCACAGGACCCAGGGTCTGCAGATGGCCTTTCCTTCAGTCTCTCACAGAATGTCTGTTTGAGGGCTCAGTAGAGAGTTAGCCAATCAGGACCCAGGGTCTGCAGATGGCCTTTCCTTCAGTCTCTCACAGAATGCCTCTGTCTGAGGGCTCAGTACAGAGTTAGCCAATCAGGACTCAGGTTCTGCAGATGGCCTTTCCTTCAGTTTCTCACAGAATGTCTCTGTTTGAGGGCTCAGTAGAGAATTAGCCAATCAGGACTCAGGTTCTGCAGATGGCCTTTCCTTCAGTTTCTCACAGAATGTCTCTGTTTGAGGGCTCAGTAGAGAATTAGCCAATCAGGACTCAGGTTCTGCAGATGGCCTTTCCTTCAGTTTCTCACAGAATGTCTCTGTTTGAGGGCTCAGTAGAGAATTAGCCAATCAGGACTCAGGTTCTGCAGATGGCCTTTCCTTCAATCTCTATCACAGACAGAATGACACTGTCCTCTCCTCAGCTGTGTTACCATGGCCACAAAAACAGTCTTTTTATTGGCTGTTTCCGGTGCCCTGGTAGACAGCCCAATCGCGTGCCAGAACCTCAGCCAGGTGCGCTCTGGGAGGTTATTAATCAATTCCACGATGCACAGCCAGATAAATGAGCCCAATGTTTTCGTAGTTCTCTCTCTCGTTCTCAGTCTCTCTCTCTCTTTCTGCCCACTCTCTCTCTCTCACCTCCCCCTCTCTCCTCTCTCCCCCTCATCCCTCCTTTCCCTCTCTCCTGGTCCTTTGCGGGTGCAGCTGTCCCTTTTTAATGCCTGTGAAGACAACTAGTCCTGGCTGAAAGAGAGAGGAGAGGAACAGGTGTGCTGTGAGAGTGATAAATCTAGCCCCTCCACAACACAATGCTGCTCTGTTTTATCAAAACAATCCCCCCTGAATAGGGTTGGCTGGGGATGCAGAGACCCCACACTATGGAACTGACTGGGCAAGCAGGCCAAGAAAGAGTATACAGGAGAGAGAGACCCCCAAATCTACTACACTGAGGATCTGTCTGGGAAGACCTAGAGACCCCCACCGACAAATGTTTTCTACATTTTTTTTATTTTTAACCTTTATTTAACTAGGCAAGTCAGTTAAGAACAATTTCTTATTGACAATGACTGCCTAGGAACAGTGGGTTAACTGCCTTGTTCAGGGGATACCTTGTCAGCTCAGGGATTCAATCTAGCAACCTTTCTAAGGAGCGAATGGGGTGAGTAGAAAAACACAGACAAGGGAGTGCTAACAAAAAGATCAACCTTATAATAAATCAGTCAAACCAAGTGGAAACAATACATTGTATATCTTCTGTATCCAACGGTTGCACACGGCTAACGATTACACATAGCTATAATGAAGCGTTGTTCATCAGTTTATTATGTTATGGGATCGTGCTCAATTCTCCTCAATTTGGGACACAACTGAGCTCAATGCAGCTTTCGCTTGACTCCTGGATGGTATTCTAGGGTTATTACAAAGAAATCCATGTTTCCCATGTATTCCAGATAGCACTGGCCTTGTTCCTAATTCCTGGCTGGCTGCTGGCTCAGATCCCGGACTGCTTGGCTGCCGCGCACGCACGCACACACGCACACACGCACACACACACAGACAGACGGGGATCAGAAGTCTCCCTGGCCTTGCTAGCATCTGGAAACCATCAGCATAAACAAAGGAATAGTGGAGTATCGCAGGCCCCTCTCAGTCTCCCAATTCCATAGGACATCACTCAGAGAGAGAGAGAGTGTGTGTGTGTGTGTGTGTGTGTGTGTGTGTGTGTGTGTGTGTGTGTGTGTGTGTGTGTGTATGTGCGTATGTACCCCCGTAAATATGTGCATGTGTTCAATTACCTAACACACAGAGAGAGAGAGAGAGAGAGAGAGAGAGAGAGATTAGACCCTCTTCCCTCCTCTCCTCTCCCCTTCATCACAATCTGTATTTATTTTGACCCACTAACAGAAAAAAATAGATTGCCAGATTACGCTACAAAAGACACACCGATCCACTTCAGTCCTCTCTCTCTGAGTTTCGTCTCTCTGCTTTTGTTTGGCTACCTGACTAGCCGTAGCGCTCCTGATAAAACAGTTCGTGACTGTAATGTGAGTTTAGCTAATGTGCTGGTATAAACGTGCTGGGATAAACGTGCTGGCATATTAGTGCATTAACATATTAGCATGCTAACATAATTATAGTATAAGCTTGCTAAGCGAGTGCCAGCATGGTGGGTTCTACAAGGAAAACACAGGAATCTGGATGTGGTTTAAACCTGACAACTGGTTCTTCTCAGTGAAATGTTAGCAAAGATCAAAGCATAAATCAAGTTGATCCTCCTTTAAAGACTGGACAGGAATATATTTATTTTAGTAATAGTAGAACCGTTAATCAAAATAGTTCCATAGTAATAGTAGCCTAGAACTACTATGGTTGTCCCAAATGGAACCCTGTTTCCTTTACAGTGCACTACTTTTGACCAGGACCCATAGGGTAGTGCACTGACCAAGACCCATTGGGTAGTGCACTATGTAAGTCATAGGGTGCCATTTGGGATGGAACGTATTAATCATGTGGTTTGTTTCTCTATTGGTTATCGTTTTTTTGTAACCTTGAATTTCACTCTTATATTCTACGACTAAGATTATAGTGGTAGAATTCTACACAAAATTGAATAGGTTTTTACATGAGACAATGATATGTGGTTGTTGTATCAGCCTTTTTTTATTTCAATACACTCACTAAGTCGCTTTGCATAAGAGTATACGCTAAACAACTGAAATATAATGTGAAATAGTTAACAAAATAGAGCCAGAGTAAAACTGTACACCCCTGAAATCTGAGTCGATGGAGGTGGGAATTACAAACATACCATTCCCATAGACTGCAATTCCACCATCAGTTACCACTAGCATGGAGCCTACTGCTGCCGGGCAGGGACTTGCTTGGCATTTCAAGCTCAGTGCTAGTCAAAGTTAGCATGTGATGGATTACTGACCAATATAGACTCCAAATATAGATACAGCCCGGAAATGAGGATGACTATTAGACATTCAATTTATATAATTTGTGTAGCTGAGGCGTGGCAATGTGTGTCTCTGTGTGTCAGATTATGTCTACTGATGCTATGCAAGAATGAACAGACACAAAAGACAATGACTGAAAATGACTGTATGTAACCCTAAAAGTCATGCCAATCTCACAACCTCCAACAAGCACCAAGTCAACCCCTACACATAAATAGATATGGGACAATTCATAAATATACAACATACAGTTGAAGTTGGAAGTTTACATACACCTTAGCCAAATACATTTAAACTCAGTTTTCACAATTTCGGACATTTAATCCTAGTAAAAATTCCCTGTCTTAGGTCAGTTAGTATCAACACTTTATTTTAAGAATGTCAAATGTCAGAATAATAGTAGAGAGAATGATTTATTTCAGCTTTTATTTCTTTCATCACATTCCCAGTGTGTCAGAAGTTTACATACACTCAATTAGTATTTGGTAGCATTGCCTTTAACGTGTTTAACTTGGGTCAAACGTGTCAGGTAGCCTTCCACAAGCTTCCCACAATAAGTTGGGTGAATTTTGGCCCACTTCTCTTGACAGAGCTGGTGTAACTGAGTCAGGTTTGTAGGCCTCCTTGATCGCACACACTTTTTCAGTTCTGCCCACTAATTTTATATGGGATTGAGGTCATGGCTTTGTGATGGCCACTCCAATACCTTGACTTTGTTGTCCTTAAGCCATTTTGCCAGAACTTTGGAAATATGCTTGGGGTCATTGTTAATTTTGAAGACCCATTTGCACCAAGCTTTAACTTCCTGACTGATGTCTTGAGATGTTGCTTCAATATATCCACATAATTTTCCTGCCTCATTATGCCATCTATTTTGTGAAGTGCCCCAGTCCCTCCTGCAGCAAAGCACCCACACAACATGAGGCTGCCACCCCAAGTGGATGGTGTTCTTCGGCTTGCAAGCCTCCCCCTTTTTCCTCCAAACATAACGATGGTCATTATGGCCAAACAGTTCTGTTTTTGTTTCATCAGATCAGAGGACATTTCTCCAAAAAGTACGATCTTTGTCCCCATGTGCAGTTGCAAACTGTAGTCTGTCTTTTTTATGGTGGTTGTGCAGCAGTGGCTTCTTCCTTGCTGAGCGGCCTTTCACGTTATGTCGATATAGGACTCGTTTTACTGTGGATATAGATACTTTTGTACCTGTTTCATCCAGCATCTTCACAATGTCCTTTGCTGCTGTTCTGGGATTGAGCTGCACTTTCCGCACCAAAGTACGTTCATCTCTAGGAGACAGAACGCGTCTCCATCCTGAGCGGTATGACGGCTGCGTGGTCCCATGGTGTTTACACTTGCATGCTATTGTTTGTACAGATGAACGTGGTACCTTCAGGCATTTGGAAATTGCTCCCAAGGATGAATCAGACTTGTGGAGGTCTACAATTTTTTTTCTGAGGTCTTGATTTTCCCATGATGTCAAGCAAAGAGGTACTGATTTTGAAGGTAAGCCTTGAAATACATCCACAGGTACACCTCCAATTGACTCAAATGATGTCAATTAGGCTATCAGAAGCTTCTAAAGCCATTACATCATTTTCTGGAATTTTCCACGCTGTTTAAAGGCACAGTCAACTTAGTGTATGTAAACTTCCCACTGGAATTGTGATACAGTGAATTATAAGTGAAATAATCTGTCTGTAAACAATTGTTGGAAAAAATAACTTGTGTCATGCACAGAGTAAATGTTCTAACCGTCTTGCCAAAACTATAGTTTGCTAACAAGAAATTTGTTGAGCGGTTGAGTGATTTGGTGCTGACGAGTGGCGAGCTTCTTATTCAGTCCACAGGCAGCTGCATCAGCTACGACTGCTGAGATAAGCATTCTAAATATAAACACGAACATTATCCAATCACTATCAACTGGAGGTAGGCAGGCGCACACACATTCACACACACTCACAGGCACACACATCCTTCCAAATATAATTGAGAGTGTAAAATGTCTCAGTGATATATATAGTTAGCTTGACATCATAATACTAGATTGATACGACATTGACAAACAATCCTTTGGTATCTGCAATGCTCTCTAGGGACAGGGAAAGACAGATGTCTGGAATACACAAACACACACATACGAACACACACACACAAACACACAAACACACACTAGCAAGTTAAGCGTTTCACTGTACTGGCATGTGACAAATTAACCTTAACTTGAAACACACATCCCACACACACTGTCATCGAGGGTCATCAAGTGATCGCCAACAAGGGGTGTGTATTCCTGAAACATTTCCAAACCTCTTCTAAGTCCTGAAATTTGAATTAATGATCCAATAAACCAGGGCCTGTCTGCTGAAACAGCTAAAGTTCACAACAATGGTTGCAGAGCACCCAGACCATAGACCTCAATATGAACTTCTAGTCTGCACACCAAATGGCACCCTATTCCCTGTAGTGCACAACTTTTGATCCTTAGGCCTCTGGCCAAAAGTAGTGCACGATATAATATGGTGCCATTTGGGACGTAGCCCTACAATGAATGCTCAATAACATAACAGGCAGTAAATCACAGTTCCTGGATGTGGATGATTTTCAGATTTACAGACAATACAATCCCACAGTACATCACTGTCATAAAGTACATCACTGTCATAAAGTACATCACTGTCATAAAGTACATCACTGTCATAAAGTACATCGCTGTCATAAATTACATTGCTGTCATAAAGTACATCGCTGTCATAAAGTACATTGCTGTCATAAAGTACATCACTGTCATAAAGTACATCGCTGTCATAAAGTACATCGCTGTCATAAAGTACATCGTTGTCATAAAGTACATCGCTGTCATAAAGTACATCGTTGTCATAAAGTACATCACTGTCATAAAGTACATCGCTGTCATAAAGTACATCGCTGTCATAAAGTACATCGCTGTCATAAAGTACATCGCTGTCATAAAGTACATCGCTGTCATAAAGTACATCGCTGTCATAAATTACATCGCTGTCATAAAGTACATCGCTGTCATAAAGTACATTGCTGTCATAAAGTACATTGCTGTCATAAAGTACATCGTTGTCATAAAGTACATCGCTGTCATAAATTACATCGCTGTCATAAAGTACATCGCTGTCATAAAGTACATTGCTGTCATAAATTACATCGCTGTCATAAAGTACATCGCTGTCATAAAGTACATCGTTGTCATAAAGTACATCGCTGTCATAAATTACATCGCTGTCATAAAGTACATCGCTGTCATAAAGTACATTGCTGTCATAAAGTACATCGCTGTCATAAAGTACATCGCTGTCATAAAGTACATCGCTGTCATAAATTACATCGCTGTCATAAAGTACATCACTGTCATAAAGTACATTGCTGTCATAAATTACATCGCTGTCATAAAGTACATCGCTGTCATAAAGTACATCGCTGTCATAAATTACATCGCTGTCATAAAGTACATTGCTGTCATAAATTACATCGCTGTCATAAAGTACATCGCTGTCATAAAGTACATCGCTGTCATAAAGTACATCGTTGTCATAAAGTACATCGCTGTCATAAAGTACATCGTTGTCATAAAGTACATCGCTGTCATAAAGTACATTGTAAGAGTAGGCAAAATGACACTTATTGACAACAACAACCAATGATCTCATTCATTGTCAGAAATCTGAATCTACAGAACAGAAAATAGATAGACTTACAGTACAGTAAGTGCATACATTTTAGTATGTGTGGGGATCGAGCCCACCACCATGGCATTGCTAGAGCCACGTTCTTACCAACTGAGCAACACAGGACAACCACCAAAAATCACAAAACAAATGACATGACGTTTACAATTAGGCAACCCTTAATCACTCTCCTAGAATGCCCTTCAAAGCCAATAAGAAACAAGTATTCAATAATGCAATGGTATAATTAAGCAATAAGGCCCGAGGGGGTGTTGTATATGGCCAATATACCATGGCTAAGGGCTGTTCTTAAGCAAGATGCAGCATAGAGTGCCTGGACACAGCCCTTAGCTGTGGTATATTGGTCATATATCACAAACCCCCGAGGTGCCTTATTGCTATTATAAACTGGTTACCAAAGAAATTAGAGTAGTAAAAATAAATGTTCTCATACCCATGGAATATGGTCTGATATACCACAGCTTTCAGCCAATAAGCATTCAGGGATCAAACCACCCAGTTTATAATACTGTTTAAAGCTATTTCGTATGTAGTGTATCCACACAATTATATTCTCATCTTCTATTCTGTTCTATTTTAATCTATTTTATTCTGACCTCCCCTCTGAACCAACTCAAACCAGCTCAAACTATAAGCATATGGGCTGGAAGTGGTGAGTATAATGTATTAACATATGACATAACAACTATTACACTTTATAGTAATTGATTTGGTATAACAATTCATTAAGTCTGTTAACAGTTCTAATTAAGGTAGACTCTGCTTAGTCCCCAGGATGTTTCGGTTTTTAGGGGAAACGGAAAGAGAGCCTGTGATGAGACTTCTTCTTTTGGACGTTAACAAGCCGACAATCCATCTTAACTCCTCCTCTACATTTACTGGATTGGTTGAACAGAGCAGAAGAGAGCCTCCCCCGACTGCTTTTTTTCTTTTCGTCAAGACCATATGTAGAGGATCTAGTTTCAGGCTTTTCTTTTACGCCTGCTACGTTAAGTTACATGTAATGTAAAGTGGAACCATTATGAATATCTCTACTGCATCAATATTCTTTATATGTAGTTTGGCAAGGATGCCTTCAGCTAATGTGTCCGTGTACTGTACAATACAGTCCCTTGATATGGCAGACAAAATTGGGCCCAATTAGCCATTTTCCCTCCCCAATGTCATGTGACTCATTAGTGTTACAAGGTCTCAGGTGTGAATGGGGAGCAGGTGTGTTAAATTTGGTGTCATCGTATTCCAACATGATAACGACCCCAAACACACCTCCAAGACGACCACTGCTTTGCTAAAGAAGCTGAGGGTAAAGGTGATGGACTGGCGAAGCCCTAAATCCTATTGACCCTATTGAGCATCTGTGGGGCATCCTCAAACGGAATGTGGAGGAGTGCAAGGTCTCTAACATCCACCAGCTCCTTGATGTCGTCATGGAGGAGTGGAAGAGGACTCCAGTGGCAACCTGTGAAGCTCTAGTGAACTCCATGCCCAAGAGGGTTAAGGCAGTGCTGGAAAATGATGGTGGCCACACAAAATATTGACACTTTGGGCCCAATTTGGACATTTTCACTTAGGGGTGTACTCACTTTTGTTGCCAGCGGTTTAGACATTAATGGCTGGGTGAGTTATTTTGAGGGGGCAGCAAATTTACACTGTTATACAAGCTGTACACTCACTACTTTACATTGTAGCAAAGTGTAATTTCTTCAGTGTTGTCACATGAAAAGATATGCTCAAATATTTACAAAAATGTGAGGGGTGTACTCACTTTTCTGATATACTGTATATGTATATACAGAAGTCGGAAGTTTACATACACTTATCTTGGAGTCATTAAAACTTGTTTTTCAACCACTCCACAAATTTCTTGTTAACAAACTATAGTTTTGGCAAGTTGGTTAGGACATCTACTTTGCGCATGACATAAGTAATTTTTCCAACAATTGTTCACAGACAGATTATTTCACTGTTTCACTATTCCAGTGGGTCATTATTTCACTGTTTCACTATTCCAGTGGGTCATTATTTCACTGTTTCACTATTCCAGTGGGTCATTATTTCACTGTTTCACTATTCCAGTGGGTCAGAGGTTTACATACACTAAGTTGACCATACCTTTAAACAGCTTGGAAAATTCCAGAAAATGATGTCATGGCTTTAGAAGCTTCTGATAGGCGAATTGACATAATTTGAGTCAATTGGAGGTGTACCTGTGGATGTATTTCAAGGCCTACCTTCAAACTCAGTGCCTATTTGCTTGACATCATGGGAAAATCAAAAGAAATCAACCAAAAAATAGACCTCCACATGTCTGGTTCATCCTTGGGAGCAATTTCCAAACGCCTGAAGGTACCACGTTCATCTGTATAAACAATAGTACGCAAGTATAAACACCATGGGACCACGCAGCCGTCATACCGCTCAGGATGGAGACGCGTTCTGTCTCCTAGAGATGAACGTACTTTGGTGCGGAAAGTGCAAATCAATCCCAGAACAACAGCAAAGGACCTTGTGAAGATGCTGGAGGAAACAGGTACAAAAGTATCTATATCCACAGTAAAAACGAGTCCTATATCGACATAACCTAAAAGGCTGCTCAGCAAGGAAGAAGCCACTGCTCCAAAACCACCATAAAAAAGCCAGACTACGGATTGTAACTGCACATGGGGACAAAGATCCTACTTTTTGGAGAAATGTCCTCTGGTCTGATGAAACAAAAATAGAACTGTTTGTCCATAATGACCATCGTTATGTTTGGAGGAAAAAGGGGGAAGCTTGCAAGCCGAAGAACACCATCCCAACCATGAAGCACGGGGGTGGCAGCATCATGTTGTGGGGGTGCTTTGCTGCAGGAGGGACTGGTGCACTTCACAAAATAGATGGCATAATGAGGCAAGAAAATGATGTGCATATATTGAAGCAACATCTCAAGACATCAGTCAGGAAGTTAAAGCTTGGTCTCAAATGGGTCTTCCAAATGGACAATGACCTCAAGCATACTTCCAAAGTTGTGGCAAAATGGCTTAAGGAAAACAAAGTCAAGGTATTGGAGTGGCCATCACAAAGCCCTGACCTCAATCCCATAGAACATTTGTGGGCAGAACTGAAAAAGTGTGTGCGAGCAAGGAGGCCGACTAACCTGACTCAGTTACACCAGCTCTGTCAGGAGTAATGGGCCAAAATTCACCTGACTTATTGTGGGAAGCTTGTGGAAGGCTACCCGAAACGTTTGACCCAAGTTAAACAATTTAAAGGCAATGCTACCAAATACGAATTGAGTGTATGTAAACTTCTGACCCACTGGGAATGTGATGAAATAAATAAAAGCTGAAATAAATCATTCTCTCTACTATTATTCTGACATTTGACATTCTTAAAATAAAGTTGTGATCCTAACTGACCTAAGACAGGGCATTTTTACTAGGATTAAATGTCAGAAATTGTGAAAAACTGAGTTTAAATGTATTTGGCTAAGGTGTATGTAAACTTCCAACTTCATCTGTACATGTATTACATTCATAGTGAGATATCACATTTCCATGTCCATATATTGCATATTCAGTAAGACAAACTTTTGAAATGACTCACTGTTGGAATAGAGGTCTAATTTGTATAAAGTGAGGTCAAATCTCACTGTAAAGGATGTTTGGTGTTATCTACCACACTGGTACAGCCATGGGCTTTCAGAAGACAACCATTCCAGAAGACAACCAAAAGATCCTACAGCAGCACATGGCATTAGTCAGGCCAGGCCAGTGAATGACAAGGGCAGGTTGAGTTTGCCTGGCTACCTAGACTCATTGTTTCTCCGCAATGAGTCTGGATCTGACTCCCTCCCTGACCCTTCTAGAATGCGAACACATTCAGACCGTCTGATTGGTCCCAGAAACCAATGGTTTGAGCCAGAGCCAGAATACAAGTGGGTAAATCGATATTTTGAAAATTCATCATTGTCTTAAATACTCTGATTGGTTAGAGACAATCCAATCACTGACAACTCAGTTTTGTACAAAGCCCCTAGTCACCACAAACAACTTCAATGATGTCAGATTTAGACTGAATTATGTAGCGATCGATAGAGAAGCGGAATAATTCAGTGTGAGTCATCAAGCAAGGTTGAGTGGCTTGGTTGAGACACAGACAGACAGTAGTGCACATCCCCATCTAATTTCAGAGCACAGGGAGGGACCAAAGAGTGGACGATGGGAGAAAATGTTACATGCTACTGTCGTCAGTGTGTGTGTGTCTTTGCGTCTATGCCTGCATGCCTCTGTATGTTCTGCTAAATCCATTGCCTTGCTCGGGTCTATATTTGAGCTGTTGCCTGATATGGTTTCTCAATGCACGGCTATAAAAGTCATTTTATGTATTTCATTTCTATGAAAAAACTAAATAACCACCAGTGTAGAGGCGGTCTTTGAAAGGTAAAAGCTGTCTATCCATAACATTCAGTCTCTCTCTCTCTCTCTCTCTCTCTCTCTACCTCTCTCTCTACCTCTCTCTCCTCCCTCCATCCATCCTCTCCCTGTCTCTCTCTAGTGTTGAGGAACCTGACAGTCTGAGTGTCTGTGTTAGAGCCCCAGCTAGAGACAGAGCCCTCGGAGCCCTCTGAGCGACTGGAAGGAAGATCAAGGGTCATACTGTCAAAACATTCCCAGAGTGCACTGCACCTCCCCTGCCACCTCAACCCCCACACACACTGCTTCCTTGAACCTACCACACTCCTAGAGAGAAATCTCTACTTTTATGTTTACTTTGACAATGTAAGTGCTTTTACTTTCCACATCAATACAGTTTATTGAAGAATGTAAATCATGTGTATTACAGAAACTGTAAATATGTTACACATTGTGTTGATCACTCTAAACTAAATATGAACTTTAGTGATCTTACATTGACCCATTACAGTTGTCTCCAGTATCTGTGATAAGCTTTATCATGTTTACATTGAGACTCCTCTCTCTCGCTCTCTCTCTCTCTGTGTCACTCTCCTCTCCTCATTACTACAATACTCCCTCATTCTGACCTTTCTTTTCCCCTTTCATTGCATCTCTCTCGCTCTCAATCAAAATGTAGACAGTAGACATTACACTCGGAAAAGTTCCAAAATAATAAAAACTTTACAAATGTCATATGATGTGCAAATAGTTAAAGTACAAAAGGGAAAATAAATAAACATAAATATGGGTTATTTACAATGGTGTTGGTTCTTCACTGGCTGTCCTCTTCTTGTGGCAACAGGTCACACATCTTGCTGCTGTGATGGCACACTGTGGTATTTCACCCAATAGATATGGGAGTTTATCAAAATTGGGTTTGTATTCTGAGGGAAACATGTGTCTCTAATATGGTCATACATTGGGCAGGAGGTTAGGAAGTGCAGCTCAGTTTCCACCTCATTTTGTAGGCAATGTGCACATAGCCTGTCTTCTCTTGAGAGCCATGTCTACCTACGGCGGCCTTTCTCAATAGCAAGGCTATACTCACTGAGTCTATACATAGTCAAAGCTTTCCTTAAGTTTGGGTCAGTCACAGTGGTTAGGTATTCTGCCACTGTGTACTCTCTGTTTGGGCCAAATAGCATTCTAGTTTGCTCTGTTTTTTTGTTAGTTCTTTCCAATATGTCAAGTAATTATATTTTTTTCTCATGATTTGATTGGGTCTAATTGTGCTGCTGTCCTGGGGCTCTGTGGGGTGTGTTTGTGTTTGTGAACAGAGCCCCAGGACCAGCTTGCTTAGGGGGCTCTTCTCCAGGTTCATCTCTCTGTAGGTGATGGCTTTGTTATAGACGGTTTGGGAATCACTTCCTTTAGGTAGTTGTAGAACTGAATGGCTCTTTTCTGGATTTTGATAATTTGTGGGTAACGGCCTAATTCTGCTCTGCATGCATTATTTGGTGTTCTACGTTGTACACGGAGCATATTTTTGCAGAATTCTGCATGCAGTCTCAATTCGGTGTTTGTCCCATTTTGTGAATTCTTGGTTGGTGAGCGGACTCCAGACCTCACAATCATAAAGGGCAATGGGTTCTATAAATTATTATAAAAGTTTATATAGCCAGATCCTAATTGGCTAAATTCAATTCAGTTTAATTTAAGGGGCTTTATTGGCATGGGAAACATATGTTTACATTGCCAAAGCAAGTGAAATAGATAATAAACAAAAGTGAAATTAACATTTTTTTTTACAGTAAACATTACACTCACAAAAGTTCCAAAAGAATAAAGACATTTCACATGTCATAATGTGTGTCACGCCCTGACCGTAGAGATCTTTTTATTCTCTATGTTTGGTTGGTCAGGGTGTGACTCGGGTGGGAAACTCTATGTTCTTTGTTTCTATGTTTTGGCCGGGTATGGTTCTCCATCAATCTATCGTTGTCTCTGATTGGGAATCATACTTAGGCAGCCTGTTTTTCCACCTTAGTTGTGGGTAGTTGTCTTTGTTAGTGGCCTGTGTAGCCCTAGTCAGCTTCACGGTCGTTTTTGTTGTTTCTTGTTTTGTTGGCGACACTTATAATAAAGAAAACTGTACCCTCACCACGCTGTCCTTGGTCCGGTCATTTCCACGACGACGGCGACCGTGACAATATGTCTATTATGGAGGGCTCCCGAGTGGAGCAGCGGTCTAAGGCAATGCGTCTCAGTGTAAGAGGCGTCACTACAGTCCCTGGTTCGACTCCAGGATGAATCACATCCGTCCATGATTGGTAGTCCCATAGGGGGGCGCCAGGTTAGGTCGTCATTGTAAATAAGAATTTGTTCTTAACTGACTTTCCTAGTTAAATAAAGGTTAAATAAAAAAATACACAATATACAGTGTTGTAATTATGTGCAATAGTTAAAGTACAAAAGGGAAAATAAATATGGGTTGTATTTACAATGGTGTTTGTCTTTCTCTCCTTTCTCTCCACCTCTCAATTAAATGTCAATTTCTCTCTCTCCTCCCCCCATCCTGTCTCTCTCTCTAGTGTTGAGAAACCTGTGAGTGTCTGTGCTTCAGCCCCAGCCAGAGACAGAGCACTCTGAGCGACTGGAAGGAAGATCAAGGGTCATGCTGTCAAAAACAATCCTAGAGTGCATTGTACCTCCCCCGTCACCCCAACCGCTTCCATGAACCTACCATACTTAGAGAGAGATGTCTACATTTTATGTTAAGATTAATGAATTAAGATCACTTTGTTGGTTAATTGCTCACAAGGTCCAACCGAAATTTGACTTCCGATTTTAAAACCCTCCGAAAGTCACACATACATACTGGGCACCAGGGGAGCTGTTGTTTTTGAGGGGTTAAGTGTCTTGCTCAAGGGCACAACAGCAGACAATGGCACCTAGGATTTTGCTCTGGCTTTCCATAGCCGAAAAAGTTTATTGAATTGAGAGAGAGAGAGAGAGAGAGAGAGAGAGTGTGAGAGAGATAGAGAGCGTGTGAGAGAGAGAGAGAGAGAGACAGAGAGAGAGAGAGGGGGGGGGTAGAGAGAGAGAGAGAGAGTGTGAGAGAGATAGAGAGTGTGAGAGAGAGAGAGAGAGACAGAGAGAGAGAGGGGGGGTAGAGAGAGAGAGAGAGAGAATGTGAGAGAGATAGAGAGCGTGAGAGAGAGAGGGGGGGTAGAGAGAGAGAGAGAGAGAGTGTGAGAGAGATAGAGAGCGTGAGAGAGAGAGAGACAGAGAGAGAGGGGGGGGGTAGAGAGAGAGAGAGAGAGTGTGAGAGAGATAGAGAGCGTGAGAGAGAGAGAGGGGGGGGGGGTAGAGAGAGAGAGGGGTAGAGAGAGATAAAGGACAGAGAGAAAAGGGGAAATTATAGTTTTGATGGCAATCTGTTTTGAATTCAAACTACTTCTTATGCACTCCACTATACTTGTTGTGGGGCACAGCTGGAAAACAGAGGAAGAATACATTGCATATGAATCTTAAATCTATATTAAAATCCTGATTCACAGGCACACACAAATACACACACACACAAATACACGCACACACATACACACACACACATACACACACACACACACACACCAATAGTCTGTTGTTCCACTGAGTAGCAGAAAGCACCCTACTGAGTGAACCTATGGGCCATTTGGGCCACGTCCGAAATAGCCCATAGGCAGTGCACTAAGGGCCCATAGGGTTCTGGTCAAAAGTAGTACATTATGTAGGGTATAGGGTTCCATTTGGGATGCAATCAATATAGGTTGCCTCCTGACCTCTCTGTCTGGATATCCTACAGACACACAATAGGAGCCTTCATCACCACAAAACATTCCCATCTGTAGATGTGTGTGTGTACGTGTGTGTGTGTGCATGTGTGTGTGTGTGTGTGTGTGTGTGTCACAGCTAGGGCCTTCTCCAATGGTGCCCATTCACCCCCAATACAAAGCGTTCAGTGTCAGTCTCTGCTCCCTGACACCCACCACAGTACCAGGGCTGATTCACTGTCTGTCTGTCTGTCTGTCTGTCTGTCTGTCTGTCTGTCTTTCTGTCTGAGAGAGAGATCTCTGCCATTCATTCAGATGTGGTTAGGAGTCACTGTGAGGAGAGCAGAGAGATAAACCACTGCTCATCTCTCTGAAGGTCTGATTTCTGCAGTCATCTGACTGGTTTTATTTTTAGAGAGTAAGTGTGTAGTAAACGTGTAGTAAGCATGTAGCAAGCGTGCAGTAAGCATGTAGTAACCATATAGTAAGCATTTAGTAAGTGTGTAGTAAGCATGTAGTAAGAATGTAGTAAGTGTGTAGTAAGTGTGTAGTAAGCATGCAGTGTGTAGTACGTTTGTAGTAAGCATGTAGCAAGTGTGTAGTAAGCATGCAGTAACCATATAGTAAGCATGTAGTAAGCGTGTAGTAAGCCTGCAGTGTGTAATGTAGTACGTGTGTAATAGGTGTGTAGTAAGCATGTAGTAAGTGTGTAGTATGTGTGTAGTAACCATGTAGTAACCATGTAGTACGCATGTAGTATGCGTGTAGTAAGCATGTAGTAACCATGTAGTAAGCATGTAGTAAGCGTGTAGTAACCATGTAGTAAGCATGTAGTAAGTGTGTAGCAAGCATGTAGCAAGCATGTAGTAAGCATGTACCAAGCATGTAGCAAGCATGTAGCAAGCATGTAGTAAGCATGTAGTATGTATGTAGCAAGCATGTAGTATGTGTGTAGTAACCATGTAGTAAGCATGTAGCAAGTGTGTAGTAAGCGTGTAGTATGTGTGTAGTAAGCATGTAGTAAACATGTAGTAAGCATGTAGTAAGCGTGTAGTATGTGTGTAGTAAGCATGTAGTAAGTGTGTAGTATGTGTGTAGTAAGCATGTAGTAAGCATGTAGTATGTGTGTAGTAAGCATGTAGTAAGCATGTAGTAAGCGTGTTGCCAATGTAATCTTCAATATGTTGTGTGATAAGTATTATCAAGAAGTCAAGAACAATATCAAATTCATCTCCTTTGAGAAAACACAAGCAACAGAGAAATAGGTCTGTCTGAGGTCTGTGAACGAGAGAGAGCGAGAGACGGAAAGAGAGCGAGAGCGAAAGAGAGAGAAACGGAAAGAGAGGGAGAGAGAGGAGAGAGGAGAGAGAGACAGACAGAAAGAGAGATAGACAGAGTGAAAAAAAGAGTGAGAATTAGATAGTGTATAAAGTCTCGTTATAACACACACGAAGAGAAAAGCTTGTTCCTTTCATCAGCTGATTACATAAGGATATAAGAGGAGGTACTGACCCACCTCTACCCGACTGTTTATTCCCCTGTGTTAACTCCTGCCCTCCCCACTCTTCTGTTACTATAGGCTTAGACTTGCAAACCAAATGGCACCCGATTCCCTATGGGCCCTGGTTAAAAGTAGGGCACTATATGGGGAATAAGGTACCCTTTGGGACACATCCTAGTGTAACGACTGAGAGCGGGCTTGGGATTGACTACAGTTCAGTATATGAAAGTTAATATCCAAATAAAAGTTAATGGAAAAATTATTATCTTGGGTTAATACATAATTGCCTTTAAACATCATCAGGATGTCTTTTGGGAGAATACATTGCAGAACAGATTGAAAGGGATATATAGCCTCTCCTCTCTCCACTACGTCAGCTAAATAAAGTTGACTCCAGATACATGCCATGGCTTGGGGCTGACGTGAGCGTGAAAATCAAATCAGAGTGAGTGAAAGGTTATGTTTGACTATTTTCAAAAAACGTAAAAATAATTTACAATATGGTTAAGAAAGAGGAGATACGATGTGAAGAATCGCGGAAAGACTGATTGAGATAGAGCCAGACTGTTAAGCAGCGATGAGTTCACCTGCCATTGTCCCCGTTTGATGACATAACAGTCCCCTGCCACAGACAGAAGTGGGTCAGGAGTCATGGTTACGACAACAGGAAGTGGACAGACTGACTTTTGTCTTAGCAAAACCCAGAACAACATTGGGAGGCACATGCATGCATGCACACGGACACACAGACACAGACACAGACAGAGGAAGAGTGGGATTCCTGTGCAGAGCCCAAACCAGCGGGAGTGAGGCAGGAAACCTGACTTTTATCATTCTTTTAACTTTGATTTCCTTTAGGAGGAAGTTGCTCTCACTGTGTGTGCTTTCTCACTCTATCTCCTCTCAGGGTGTGTCCAAAATGGCACACTAGTCCCTATACAGTGGCCCGTAGGGGTCTGGTCGAAAGTAGCGCACTACAGATGTAGGATCTTAACTTGATCACTCTTTTGCTGCTGAGAATTTTCTCAAATGTTTTAAAAATGTATGTTTTAAAAAGGCTTCCAAAGTTTGTCATTTCAACCTTAACATTTCAGTCTTGATTTGCCCTAATGAAAAATGTGTTAACCTCTACAAAAATGTCCATTAATCATAATCAACATAATAATTCAAATTTCCTGTTCCTGCAGGATAATTTTCCAGCTGTAGCAAATTGGCTGAAATTAAGATCCTACATCTGCATAAAGGGAATAGGTGGGACAATGTTACACCCCATCCCCTGGCTGAGACAAACAAACTCTACAGTGCCTTGCGAAAGTATTCGGCCCCCTTGAACTTTGCGACCTTTTGCCACATTTCAGGTTTCAAACATAAAGATATAAAACTGTATTTTTTTGTGAAGAATCAACAACAAGTGGGACACAATCATGAAGTGGAACGACATTTATTGGATATTTCAAACTTTTTTAACAAATCAAAAACTGAAAAATTGGGCGTGCAAAATTATTCAGCCCCCTTAAGTTAATACTTTGTAGCGCCACCTTTTGCTGCGATTACAGCTGTAAGTCGCTTGGGGTAGGTCTCTATCAGTTTTGCACATCGAGAGACTGACATTTTTTCCCATTCCTCCTTGCAAAACAGCTCGAGCTCAGTGAGGTTGGATGGAGAGCATTTGTGAACAGCAGTTTTCAGTTCTTTCCACAGATTCTCGATTGGATTCAGGTCTGGACTTTGACTTGGCCATTCTAACACCTGGATATGTTTTTTTTTGAACCATTCCATTGTAGATTTTGCTTTATGTTTTGGATCATTGTCTTGTTGGAAGACAAATCTCCGTCCCAGTCTCAGGTCTTTTGCAGACTCCATCAGGTTTTCTTCCAGAATGGTCCTGTATTTGGCTCCATCCATCTTCCCATCAATTTTAACCATCTTCCCTGTCCCTGCTGAAGAAAAGCAGGCCCAAACCATGATGCTGCCACCACCATGTTTGACAGTGGGGATGGTGTGTTCAGCTGTGTTGCTTTTACGCCAAACATAACGTTTTGCATTGTTGCCAAAAAGTTCAATTTTGGTTTCATCTGACCAGAGCACCTTCTTCCACATGTTTGGTGTGTCTCCCAGGTGGCTTGTGGCAAACTTTAAACGACACTTTTTATGGATATCTTTAAGAAATGGCTTTCTTCTTGCCACTCTTCCATAAAGGCCAGATTTGTGCAATATACGACTGATTGTTGTCCTATGGACAGAGTCTCCCACCTCAGCTGTAGATCTCTGCAGTTCATCCAGAGTGATCATGGGCCTCTTGGCTGCATCTCTGATCAGTCTTCTCCTTGTATGAGCTGAAAGTTTAGAGGGACGGCCAGGTCT
Source organism: Oncorhynchus mykiss (assembly GCF_057628025.1). Taxonomy (NCBI): domain Eukaryota; kingdom Metazoa; phylum Chordata; class Actinopteri; order Salmoniformes; family Salmonidae; genus Oncorhynchus; species Oncorhynchus mykiss. The sequence continues at coordinate 84,367,090 of NC_143022.1, read as the reverse complement.
TGGTAGATTTGCAGTGGTCTGATACTCCTTCCATTTCAATATTATCGCTTGCACAGTGCTCCTTGGGATGTTTAAAGCTTGGGAAATATTTTTGTATCCAAATCCGGCTTTAAACTTCTTCACAACAGTATCTCGGACCTGCCTGGTGTGTTCCTTGTTCTTCATGATGCTCTCTGCGCTTTTAACGGACCTCTGAGACTATCACAGTGCAGGTGCATTTATACGGAGACTTGATTACACACAGGTGGATTGTATTTATCATCATTAGTCATTTAGGTCAACATTGGATCATTCAGAGATCCTCACTGAACCTCTGGAGAGAGTTTGCTGCACTGAAAGTAAAGGGGCTGAATAATTTTGCACGCCCAATTTTTCAGTTTTTGATTTGTTAAAAAAGTTTGAAATATCCAATAAATGTCGTTCCACTTCATGATTGTGTCCCACTTGTTGTTGATTCTTCACAAAAAAATATAGTTTTATATCTTTATGTTTGAAGCCTGAAATGTGGCAAAAGGTCGCAAAGTTCAAGGGGGCCGAATACTTTCGCAAGGCACTGTATATGGCTTCACACCACCAGAATCAAACATCTCAAACTGCCACAGAAAATATGACCGTAAGTCTGTCTTCATCTCTTGCTACAGTACTGTTGAGGAAGGCAGATTCAATGTTTACCTACTGTCCATATCAAAACGTCTGTCCATATCAAAACGTCTGTCCATATCAAAACGTCTGTCCATATCTAAACGTCTGTCCATATCAAAACGTCTGTCATGTTTGGATTGAGTAAATCAGTGTTTTTACTCTTACCTGTGTCCTGCGCCTGACTCCTTCACTATCTTCTAGAGAGAGAGAGACAGAGAGAGCGAGAGAGAGAGAGAGAGAGAGAGAGCGAGAGAGACGGAGCGAGAGAGACAGAGAGAGACGGAGAGAGAGAGAGCGAGAGAGACGGAGAGAGAGAGCGAGAGAGACGGAGAGAGAGAGAGCGAGAGAGACAGAGAGCGAGAGCGAGAGAGACGGAGAGCGAGAGCGAGAGAGACGGAGAGAGAGAGAGAGCGAGAGAGACGGAGAGAGAGAGAGAGCGAGAGAGACGGAGAGAGAGAGAGCGAGAGAGACGGAGAGAGAGCGAGAGAGACAGAGAGAGAGAGAGAGAGCGAGAGAGACGGAGAGAGAGAGAGAGAGAGAGATAGAGAGAGAGAGACGGAGAGAGAGCGAGAGAGACGGAGAGAGAGAGAGAGAGACGGAGAGCGAGAGCGAGAGAGACGAGAGAGAGAGAGCGAGAGAGACGGAGAGAGAGAGAGCGAGAGAGACGGAGAGAGAGCGAGAGAGACGGAGAGAGAGAGAGAGACAGAGAGAGAGAGACGGAGAGAGAGAGAGAGAGAGAGAGAGCGAGAGAGACGGAGAGAGAGAGCGAGAGAGACGGAGAGAGAGAGAGCGAGAGAGACGGAGAGAGAGAGCGAGAGAGACGGAGAGAGAGAGTGAGAGAGACGGAGAGAGAGAGAGCGAGAGAGACGGAGAGAGAGAGAGCGAGAGAGACGGAGAGAGAGAGAGAGAGAGCGAGAGAGAGAGCGAGAGAGAGAGAGCGAGAGAGACGGAGAGAGAGAGGGCGAGAGAGACGGAGAGAGAGAGAGCGAGAGAGACGGAGAGAGAGAGAGCGAGAGAGACGGAGAGAGAGAGAGAGACAGAGAGAGAGAGCGAGAGAGACGGAGAGAGAGAGCGAGAGAGACGGAGAGAGAGAGCGAGAGAGACGGAGAGAGAGCGAGGGAGACGGAGAGAGAGCGAGAGAGACGGAGAGAGAGCGAGAGAGACGGAGAGACGGAGACAGATCGACGGAGACAGACAGACATAGACAGACAGAGACAGACAGACAGACAGAGACAGACAGAGACAGACAGACAGACAGACAGACAGACAGACAGAGAGAGACAGACAGACAGACAGACAGACAGACAGACAGACAGACAGACAGACAGAGACAGACAGAGACAGACAGAGACAGACAGAGACAGACAGACAGATTAAACGAGAGAGAGAGATAATGAGATGTTGTGAAAGTGGGATGGCCTGCTAAACTCACTAAACAGCTGGCAGGAATACAAGGGAATGTAAATACATGATTATATTTAAATACAGGTCAGTGAATCAGAGGAGAGGAGTGTCTAAAAGGAGAACATTGTCTGTGTCCCAAATGGCTCTCCATATAGTGCACTACTTTTGACCAGTGCCCATAGGTCACCCATGGTTCGAGCCCAGATTGGGGTGAGGAGAGGGACGGAAGCAATACTGTTACACACACAACATCAAATCTCCAGAATGAACCAGAACGGTGTTGATATATGAGGTTACGGTAATAGCTAAAGGCGCTGGATTGAAACTACAGCCCAGGTTCAATTGAGACCGTTATGACTGAAACCACACACACACACACGAATGCACGCTCACACACATGCATGTGCACAAGCGTACATACATGTGCCACACACGTGCTGACATGCACACGTTAGGAAAATGGGTGTGACCGGAGTAATTGTTTCGCACCGATTATGTCACAACACAGTAAAACACAAATTGCATATGCAATTACATATAATATGAATTTGATGATGTCACCTCTTCCATCCAGCCAATACAACAGAAAACAGAATCATTAAAACAAAACTGCTTACACAATCACCACGGTAAGAGTTTTTGGACAGAGCTTTTGCTCCTTTGTCGAATGGCAGAAAACTGAAGCATTTTATAATTCAACGACCACGTTTTTCTAGTTAAGTTTACGCAACCACAAGGAAGGAGTTCACCACTGTGCACAAACTACTCTGCCAGTAGTGACAGCATTGGAGTCTTTATAAGGTTCATCACCAGAAGAAAAACAAAACATTTTTAGAGTTACACATTAAAGACAATTTAAACAGCCATTTGCCTTCTGGTGTGCCCAGGATCACTTCACAGTGGTATACACACACACACACACACACACACACCCACACACTCACTCACACTCACACACGCATGCACGCACACACACGGTAACATGAGCAGTCAGCAGAACCCTATGACAAATGTCTACCATCACTCATCGCTCCCATAACAGACAGAACAAAGACATCTGAGGTGTGCGTGCATGCGTGAGTTCAGGTCAAACCTATGGTCAACATCAGGGGCGTGAGGAATAGCACTTAATGCTCAATGTGGTAACACACCACATTAGGTTGAACAGATACCATGACGTTTGGAGACGTCTTCACCTGCATGATAGATACTTGGTCTTGAGAGGGTCAACTTCATTAGAAAAAGTTACACAGATACCATGTAGGCTACTATTGTTGTGAGTAGCTGCTGCATCAACCCACAGCTAATGGGGATCTTAATAAACTAAACCAAACCAAGAAACTAGGCCTGTTTCTATCTATCTAGCTCTGACTAGGATGAGAGTCGATCAGCGAGTCGGATATCAGAGAACGAACAAGGCCAAGACGACCATCTGAGTCAGTGTTGATCAAAAAACACATGAAGCTCATTGATCTGACAGACAGAGCTCTTTTTATCCAGCAGGGATAATATGCCTTTTGTTCAAATAGTGATTATGGAACTGGAATGTGTGTATATATAGCTTCCACTGTTGCTGTTTCCAGTGTTGGGGAAGCTACTCTGAAAATATAGTCGACCAAGCCACCAATTACTTCACATTAGAAGAAGTTAAGATACATAAAAAAAGCTATCCTTAATAAAATACAGTGGTGGAAAAAGTACCCAATTGTCATACTTCAGTAAAAGTAAAGATACCTTAAAAGTAAAGATACTCAAGTAAAAGTAAAGATACCTTAAAAGTAAAGATACTCAAGTAAAAGTAAAGATACCTTAAAAGTAAAGATACTCAAGTAAAAGTAAAGATACCTTAAAAGTAAAGATACTCAAGTAAAAGTAAAGATACCTTAAAAGTAAAGATACTCAAGTAAAAGTAAAGATACCTTAAAAGTAAAGATACTCAAGTAAAAGTAAAGATACTCAAGTAAAAGTAAAGATACTCAAGTAAAAGTAAAGATACTCAAGTAAAAGTAAAGATTCCTTAAAAGTAAAGATACTCAAGTAAAAGTGCGTCAGATAGTAAAATACTACTTGAGTAAAAGTCTAGAAGTTTTTGGTTTTAAATATACTTAAGTATCAAAAGTAAATGTAATTGCTAAAATATACTTAAGTATCAAAAGTAAAAGTATAAATAATTTCAAATTCCTTATATTAAGCAAACCAGACAGCACCATTTTTTAAATTGTATATATTTTTTTTTACAGATAGCCAGGGGCACACTCCAACACTCAGACATCCTTTACAAACAAAGTGAGGCAGTAGGGATGACCATGGATGTTCTCTCTGTAAGTTTTGTATTTTACCTTTATTTAACCAGGCAAGTCAGTTAAGAACAAATTCTTATTTTCAATGACGGCCTGGGAACAGTGGGTTAACTGCCTGTTCAGGGGCAGAACGACAGATTTGTACCTTGTCAGCTCAGGGGTTTGAACTCGCAACCTTCCGGTTACTAGTCCAACGCTCTAACCACTAGTGTGAATTCGTGTGAATTCAACCATTTTCCTGTTCTGCTAAGCATTCAAAATGTAACAAGTACTTTTGGGTTTCAGGGAAAATGTATGGAGTAAAAAGTACATTATTTTCTTTGGGAACGTAGTAAAGTTAAAGTAGAAGTAAAAAATATAAATAGTAAGGTACAGATAACCCCAAAACACTACTTTAAAGTATTTTTTACTTAAGTACTTTACACCACTGCAATGAATCATTTCCTGAACTGACTGGATTCGAATGGAATTAACCCCAAACCCTGACACTAACTGACCTCAAATACTATAAATGTGATGTCAACCATTTCACAGGTAATAGTAGCACTGCATTGCCCACATTTCCAAAATCTTTGCCCTGTCTGTGCAGCCGAGAGATTCTAGAGTGCTGGTCATGAGAATAGAATGCTGGGTGTAGGAGTGGGCTGATGTCAGTGTGTAGAGCAGGGCAGCTTGAGGTCATTGGCCAGGGGAGGGGCAAAGGGGATAGGGGGAAGAGGGGATATGGACACTGGATGAGAGAGTGACTCAGTGACCCCCCCCCACACACACACATCAAATTACAGCAAATATTCCATGTGTTAATCCCTGTACAGGGGGAAACATGGCAAGTGGACGTCAATCAATGGATCATTTTCATTAGGGAAACATCAGAGGCGGAGCTCGCGATTGAGGCCACCAAACAAATCATGAACGAAAGTGGAAGACATTTTGGCTGTGCGCCAGGGGGGCAGCCAGGCCGCCAGGCCCCAGTGAACAGGACATTCTAGTCAGAACTGGGGGAGCGACCTCATTCTCCAAATAAAAGCCTGTTTACATAACACCTCGTTCGCCCTATGATAGCAGGCAGACAGGAAGAGAGGAGAGGAGAGAGAAGAGGAGAGAGGAGAGGAGAGCAGAGAGCTCCCAGAGGACCAGTGCCACCAGCGTTTCCTCTTTAGTCATACCAGAGAAGGATACAAGGACAGAGAGCAGAGGAATATCCTTGTAGTACCACTGCATACTAATCACTCCAGCTCCTCAGTAACTACGGAGGACTCTGGAAGAGACTACAACACTGTACCTAGGAGGATAGAGGGAGGGAAGCGTTAACATCACAGACTAAGCTGGAAAGAACTGGGGACTATTACAAGGGGGTAGAGGAGTATTAGGAGATGGAGAGTACACTGTAAAAAAAAACCGCTGTTTTTACGCAAACTTACTGGCAGCCAGTTACTATAAAAATAAGTACAGACTGTTACCTTAATTTCCATAGAAACGTTGGTTTAACAGAACATTACTGTAAAGGATCACAAACCCAGCAAATGGAGGCCTGTGATGTCCTGCACCTCAGGGACGTCTGCTTGAACAACATCACACTCATTCAGACCTGGGTCAAATATATACAGTACGTCTGTCCAATACTTTCAAAAACTTGAGCTATGGTTGAGTCATAAACATATCATTCAATTTAGTTCATCAAATGATGATTTAGTTCACTTGGTACAATGGAACCAATGGAGTAGTTCTCAAAGTTCAAACTACATTCCACATATAGCACTCCTCAAATACTTTCAAATACTTGAGCTGCGCTTGATCTAGTTTCCAAGCTAAATCAAGCTCAAATCATTTCTAATACTTGGCCTGTACTTGATGTCGTTCACCTAGTACAATGGAATCAACGGAATAGTGCCCAAAGTGCAAACGCCAAGCTACTGTAAATGAAGCACCCCTCAAATAATTTCAAGTATTGGACATATGCATTGTATCTGGCTCAGGTCTGCACTCATTTGGAGGGTCTTCCATGTATGTAATGTATGTGATGCAGGTGTGGTTGAAACACACTGTAGATCTGGTGTTTTCTGTGTATCCGTTTGCAGTTTAACGAACAGTTGGGGAGCCCCGACAAATTCGCTGTGATTTGAGTTACGCCGACGCGTACTTACGTGCGCGCACACACACACATTTCAGTTATGCCCATGAAGTCTAGACTGGTTTTCGTAGCGGTATATTTTTGAGAGGGTTTGGTGGTAATAACATTTCCACTGACTCTCTAAACTACACTGTAACGGCTGCCCTGCAACTGACCGGTTCAATGGTTTAAATACACAGTGATCACTATCAAGCACGGATTTACAACATCAACACAATACAAAGACAGGATTAGTGTTGACTCTGTCAGGTCTTAACCAGCAGCTCTACAAAATACACACACGCACACATGATAAACAGAGAGAGACAGAGAAAGAGAAAGAGAGAGAGAGAGAGAGAATAAGAGAATATCTGGCATCAACATAGGCTTATCTAACAACTTCTCCACACCAGAATTCTGAGAAAAACTGTCATTGTCCCTGTTTCGAAATCAGATATTTCCTTTTCAAACATAAACTCAGACAATGAAGTTTACTTTTACAAGGAAAAAGAGACAGAACGTTCCTCAAAGTGCCTGTATGTGAAAACCACAATAGTTATTTTGTGCTCCATAATCTCTCAGAATGCTATTTCATTTGTGCTATTGTGACATTTTACGGCATGGCAGTGTGCATAATACAGCATGATGTCAATAATGTGATGCTTGCAACATATCCATGTACATTGATCCTACTGTGTTTTGAGGTGCATCTACACATTTATCATTACTAGAAGTAGGCAATCCTAATATGTGATCGTTTTGGTTACTACAAAACATCATGTCATGTCTCCCATACATACATCATCCAATCAATAGGTGGGTAGATCCACAATTCTAGAATAAGTCTACCCGTCAAATTGCCAATGTGAGAGGTTCCAAAGCACATTCTACTCATTCTATTTATATGTGTAGACGTGTACCATCAGTACCATAGAGTCCTGTACCGATTCTGTTAAGCAGAAGAGAGCTCAGCTTGGACCCCATTGGTCACACTCTGGTACCCATGGAACCTCCCAGCTGGCACTCGCTGCTGATTCGCCATGATTACATCCATTTGCCTCACAGAAAGAAATGTATGTAGCCTACTGCGTTTGTTAAAAACAAATGAAATCCCCTGGCTAATGATAAAATGAAATCTGCTGATGATGAAAATGTGATTCGTATATCGCTGGTTCCATACTCTCAGAGTGAAGTTTCCTCTAGGTACAGATCTAGGATCAGCTTCCACTCCCCCAATTCTAACGTTAACCATTAGTGGAGAAAATCTTAAACTGACCAAAGATCAGCAACTAGGGTCAACTTCACCCTATTACTCCTCCCTCATAGTGAAGTTCGGTAGTCCGTCTGTCTGCCCAATGAACACACTCATGACCACGGAGGACAGAGGCTTGTCTGTCTGACAACTAGGTCAGGGCACAGCCACACAGATGCCACTGCCGCACAGCCATTGGCCAATTTCAAAAGGACATGATTGGCTGGAAATATGATCACACGACTCAACAGACGCCATTTTGGCTCTCGATGGCAGCCAGTAGCATTTTGGAATCGAAAGATAGTGAACCAATAGAATTAGAGGTAAAACAAAAAAACATGACTGCAAACAAATGACGAACAAATAAACAAACAAACAAACAAAAACACTTAAAAGAATAAGGACCATCTCGGCATGTGTCCTACCTGGGGGCAGTCTTTGATGTAGTGGCCCTTGTTGAAGCAGAGGTGGCACAGGTAGTTGGGCGGGGGTCTCTTACTTGGCTTGCGGGACTCTGAGGAGAGGGAAAGGTCGGAGAAGTGGTCTGTCAGGGTGTTGAGTCCATCAACGATGTTGTTGAGCGAGCCGTATGGCGAGACATTCTTATACACACTGTTATTCAACGCCTGGAACAGGGAGAGATGAGAAGACACAGTTGGAATATTACCCAGGGAAAAACACAGTTGGAAAATTACCCAGGGAAAAAACACAGTTGGAAAATTACCCAGGGAAAAAACACAGTTGGAATATTACCCAGGGAAAAAACATAGTTGGAATATGACACAGGGTAAAAACACAGTTGGAATATTACCCAGGGGAAAAAACACAGTTGGAATATTACCCAGGGAAAAAAACACAGTTGGAATATTACCCAGGGAAAAAAACACAGTTGGAATATGACACAGGGAAAAACACAGTTGGAAAATTACCCAGGGAAAAAAACACTGTTGGAATATGACCCAGGGAAAAAACACAGTTGGAATATGACCCAGGGAAAAAACACAGTTGGAATATTACCCAGGGAAAAACACAGTTGGAAAATTACCCAGGGAAAAAACACAGTTGGAATATTACCCAGGGAAAAAACACAGTTGGAAAATTACCCAGGGAAAAAACACAGTTGGAATATGACACAGGGGAAAAACACAGTTGGAATATTACCCAGGGAAAAACACAGTTGGAAAATTACCCAGGGAAAAAACACAGTTGGAATATTACCCAGGGAAAAAACACAGTTGGAATATGACACAGGGGAAAAACACAGTTGGAATATTACCCAGGGAAAAACACAGTTGGAAAATTACCCAGGGAAAAAACACAGTTGGAATATTACCCAGGGAAAAAACACAGTTGGAATATTACCCAGGGAAAAAAACACAGTTGGAATATGACACAGGGAAAAACACAGTTGGAAAATTACCCAGGGAAAAAAACACTGTTGGAATATGACCCAGGGAAAAAACACAGTTGGAATATGACACAGGGTAAAAACACAGTTGGAATATGACACAGGGTAAAAACACAGTTGGAATATTACCCAGGGAAAAAAACACAGTTGGAATATTACCCAGGGAAAAAACACAGTTGGAATATGACACAGGGTAAAAACACAGTTGGAATATTACCCAGGGAAAAAAACACAGTTGGAATATGACCCAGGGAAAGAACACAGTTGGAATATGACACAGGAAAAAAACACAGTTCGAATATGACACAGGGTAAAAACATGTATTTCTTGTGGAAACTTGAAGGAATTTGAAATAATTTGAACTCCCTCATTGCTTTTGTGGCAGAGCACCGAGCTTTATGGGTATATTTTACAAGAAAAGCACCTGCAACTCCCTCTATCATGCTTACAGACTAGTTCGATAAATCATACCACTAATGAAACAATAACACATACAAAAACTGCTATAGATTATTTTGCGTTTGGTATGCTGTTGAGTTTAATCACCAATTTCCGTTGACTGTCCTACGCCCTTCTTTTTTTTTTCTGTGTAAGAGAAAAGAAGATCCTCGATCATTTCTCTCATTAAATTCAGCACATCTGGCGCTCGGCCCAGCTGTAACTTATGAACTGGAAAAGTACTGGGGATGTCGAGAGAGAGAGAGAGAGAGAGAGAGAGAGAGAGAGAGAGAGAGAGAGAGAGAGAGAGAGAGAGAGAGAGAGAGAGAGAGAGAGAGAGAGAGAGAGAGAGAGAGAGAGAGAGAGAGAGAGAGAGAGAGAGAGAAGGAAGGAAAGAGAGAGAGAAGGAAGGAGAGAGAGAGAAGGAGAGAGAGAGAGAGGAGAGAGAGAGAGAAGGAGAGAGAGAGAAGGAGAGAGAGAGAAGGAGAGAGAGAAGGAAGGAGCGAGAGAGAGAAGGAAGGAGCGAGAGAGAGAGAAGGAAGGAGAGAGAGAGAAGGGGAGAGAGAAGGAAGGAGAGAGAGAGAGAATGAAGGAGAGAGAGAGAGAAGGAGAGAGAGACAAGGAAGGAGAGAGAGAGAGAAGGAGAGAGAGAAGGAAGGAGAGAGAGAGAGAGAAGGAAGGAGAGAGAGAGAAGGAGAGAGAGAGAGAAGGAGAGAGAGAGAAGGAGAGAGAGAGAGGAGAGAGCAAGAGAGAGAAGGAGAGAGAGAGAAGGAGAGAGTGAGAGAGAGAGAGAGAGTGAGAGAGACAGAGACAGAGACAGAGACAGAGAGAGAGAGACAGAGAGAGAGAGAGACAGAGAGAGAGAGAGACAGAGAGAGAGAGAGACAGAGAGAGACAGAGAGAGAGAGAGACAGAGAGAGACAGAGACAGAGACAGAGAGAAAGAGAGAGAGACACAGAGAGAGAGAGAGACAGAGAGAGACAGAGACAGAGAGACAGAGAGAGACAGAGAGAGACAGAGACAGAGACAGAGACAGAGAGACAGAGAGAGACAGAGACAGAGAGTGAGACAGAGACAGAGACAGAGGCTGAGAGACAGAGTGAGAGAGAGAGAGAGGCATGTGCATAGCCTGGTCCCAGATCTGTTTGTGCTGTCTTATGTGACAATGGCTATATAGGAGTTGGCAAGACACACAAACAGATCTGGGACCAGGCTATTATGGCCGCAGTCTCACACAGGCCTGTGAAACAACAGCATCAGTGTAAATACATGGTGATCTGTTTGAAGTATTACGGCCATGGGGATGGTTTGTAGCTCATTCTGAGAAGTCGTGCCAGCCAGTGCTGCGTGAGATTGGTACGATCCAGTGTGTCTGCTAAATGCACTCTGAATGTAAATGTTCCATGAGCAAAGTGAAGGAGAAGGACAGAATTACTTTTTAAAACCATTTTCATTCACTATTTCCTCTATTTCAAATACAGTCAACAAATCAGGTGTGTTGGTTCAACCTCTGGTTGTGGTGAGGGACAGGGGTTTTCCCTGAATGTGACATGACCCCAGTAATAGGGCCCAACGTTTTTCTCAAGAAAAACTCCTGGTCCTAGTTACGATGTACACTGTATAGCCCAAACAGTCTACAAACTGAGACATGGGAGAAATCCAAGCTATAGGCTAACAATGTCAGAGTAATGGAAAGTTACTGTGGTCTCTGTGAATGATATCTCTCCTTGGGACACATCCATGCTTAGGGAACGTATGTTATTGTTGATGTCTAATGTTGCATAGCACTGAAATCTTACACTTGGCAACACACTGTAGTAAAGGACGGTCGAAGCCTTTACCTAACCAACCCTGGAGGCAGCTCAACTCTAACCAGCTCCAGCCCCTGTGTGTCTGTGTGTGTCTGTGTGTGTGTGTGTGCGTACGTGTTCATTTACTAGATTCTACCCTGGATAAATCAAATATACGCTTTCTTTCTGTTTTCCATGGCTTTTCATCTGTCATTAATTTGATCCACTAGGCCAAACCCTGCTATAAAAGTAGAGCTGGGACGATAAACCAAAAATGATCCACACCGACCATACCGATCAATTATGGCAGGCATTTTGCTGATATCGTTCATTATGATATGTAGCCTGTGCTAGAGAAATGTGATGTTTGAAATCAAAAAGTTTGCTAATATGGGTGAATGTTAATAATGGGGACAATTGATTTTTACAACAATCAAACTAGCAGTAGTAGTTTAAAGAATAATAAAACAAAACTCTGTTCCCCATTAATGTTATTAACTTTCCACTTTTCGTTATCGCATCAATTCAGGCAATTTATCACAATATGGATGTTTGCCCATATCGCCCAGCTCTACTATAGACTCAGAATACTATAGATAGTGTACATTTTATATACGGCTTTCTGTGCCTAGGGCTATTGCGCTGACCATATTACCGCCACACCGGCCATGAAGGCAGTCAAGTCATGAAGGCAGTCAAATTCCACACGTTTAGTCACGGTAATTAGGCTTCTCCAAGCTCTGATGCTGCTGGTTATTAGTAGCCTACCAAACTTGACATCACTTGGCCTAACTGGCAGACATAAACAGTACATGAGATTCAAGTTTGGGGAAGATCATTTTCACCATAAAAATGCAGCTTTATAATAAAAGCATTACATGCATAATTTTGTTTGAGGTCACTTTCGATATTGGTGTTTCTGCTAATGGAACATTTGCGTTTATAGCCTACTACCATGTGTGCATTGCTGCGCTTATAATGTGAAGAAATAGCCTAATAGTTTATTAACATTTTAAGCTAAATGTTCTGATCTGTTGTGTCAGTCACATTGTGTGAAAAAGTTTTTGTTGATGCTAGTGGTTGTATTTATTTGGAATCTATAGCATCCCACAACTGTCCCAGACTATGTTTGGATTATTTATTTCTTGCACAGAATAGAATAAGTCGATCTTTGTACTATGGGGGATAGTAGATTGACATAGGCTAGTGCTTTTGCTGTTCATTAGGCCTCCTCATCTTGTTGGCTGATGAAAAGTAAATGTGGACAGTTCTTCCAGTATCTTCAATATGCACCTCAGAATTGGATAAGGACTCGCGGAGTTGCGTCTCCGATGTGTCTGTCTTCACTTGTTGCCTGTGAGAAAGACCTGATCACGTGACGGAGAGCCGTGTGAGTGAGAGCCTTGTGAGCAGCACACTCAGGGAGAAGGCACAACGCAGCACTCCGGGACAAAAAGGCATGGATCTTTTTAGGGTACATTACGGCCACAAAGCGGATGCGAAATTTGAGACATTATCAAATTGTGAATGAGAGACTATTGGAGTGTGAACAGCCTGCTCAAAAAACAAAGCAGAGCTCATGCCTTTCAAGCTACTTTTTTCAAATCATCATTAGAGTCTCATCATGCAGCCTTACAATGTATTAAAAATCTAAACATATAGTCCACCGTTTGTAGAACAACTAAAGTTACATTAATAACGCTAAATTAAGCATATAGGTGTATCTATTTCTATGTTAAGCGCTCAACCCAGAAAAGCCTCATTTATATATTTTTTAAAAACTTTGTTCAATTGTATTCTTCATACTATAAAATAACATCAAATAATGCCACGGAATTATAAGAAAATCTTGTCTGCTAAATGAATTAGTGTTTGGCATAGCCACATCAGGACAACTCAGAGTCTGCTATTATTTTCTTCTGAAATAGGCAACATTTTCATCATATCATGTTCCTTTAGACGTGTCCAAAATAAATCATGGATTTATTGATAAGGTGTAGGCTATATTACATGGATTCATTAGACTTTTTAAAGTGGCTTGTAGGCTGTGTGGAAGCCAGGAGATGCTAAATGTGTTTATGTTAATTAACGGTCAATGACTGTGAGGCGACAGATATTTGCTTGACAATCACCAGCTGACGAAATGTTGTGACCGCCACAGCCCTATCTGTGCCCCGATATCAAATCAAATCACTATATAAAGTCATATGACCTATAAAGTCATAGAGCCCCTCGTAGAGCACCTCTCTCACCCTAGGCTGTAAATCCAGCTGTCTTCCCAAAGGAAAGAGACTTCACAGACAACTGCTAATGGTGTGTGTGTTTGTGTGTGTGCGTGCGTGCGTGTATGTGCATGCCTTCATGCATACATGCACACAAGTACACGTGTGTGGGTCTGTGTGTTTGGGCACATACTGTACATGTCCCTGAGTAGTTACATTCCCAAATAGCAACTCCAAAATAACGTCTCCGTTAGGTCGTGTCTCTGTTAGGTCGTGTCTCCGTTAGGTCGTGTCTCCGTTAGGTGGTGTCTCCGTTAGGTGGTGTCTCCGTTAGGTCGTGTCTCCGTTAGGTCGTGTCTCCGTTAGGTGGTGTCTCCGTTAGGTGGTGTCTCCGTTAGGTGGTGTCTCCGTTAGGTCGTGTCTCCGTTAGGTCGTGTCTCCGTTAGGTCGTGTCTCCGTTAGGTCGTGTCTCCGTTAGGTCGTGTCTCCGTTAGGTGGTGTCTCCGTTAGGTGGTGTCTCCGTTAGGTGGTGTCTCCGTTAGGTGGTGTCTCCGTTAGGTGGTGTCTCCGTTAGGTGGTGTCTCCGTTAGGTCGTGTCTCCGTTAGGTCGTGTCTCCGTTAGGTCGTGTCTCCGTTAGGTGGTGTCTCCTTTAGGTTGTGTCTCCGTTAGGTCGTGTCTCCGTTAGGTCGTGTCTCCGTTAGGTCGTGTCTCCGTTAGGTGGTGTCTCCGTTAGGTTGTGTCTCCGTTAGGTGGTGTCTCCGTTAGGTGGTGTCTCCGTTAGGTGGTGTCTCCGTTAGGTGGTGTCTCTGTTAGGTGGTGTCTCGAATGGCATCCTATTCACTCTATAATGCAGTACTTTTGAACAGAGCTCATTTTAGGCAAGAACGAATTTGCACACAACCATTGACTTAATTTAATCTGATTATCTACTCTATTTTTCCAATACAAATACAGCCGAAGTCGGAAGTTTACTTACACTTAGGTTGGAGTCATTAAAACTTGTTTCTCAACCACTTCACACATTTCTTGTTAACAAACTATAATTTTGGCAAGTCGGTTAGGACATCTACTTTGTGCATGACGCAAGTAATTTTTCCAACAATTGTTTACAGACAGATTATTTCACTTATAAAATTCACTGTATCACAATTCCAGTGGGTCAGAATTTACATTCACTAAGTTGACTGTGCCTTTAAACAGCTTGGAAAATTTCAGAAAATTATGACATGGCTTTAGAAGCTTCTGATAGGGGAATTGACATCATTTGAGTCAATTGGAGGTGTACCTGTGGATGTATTTCAAGGCCTATACCTTCAGTGCCTCTTTGCTTGATATCATGGGAAAATCATAAGAAATCAGCCAAGACCTCAGAAAATAATTGTGGACCTCTACAAGTCTGATTCATCCTTGGGAGCAATTTCCAAATGCCTGAAGGTACCACGTTCATCTGTACAAACAATAGTACACAAGTATAAACACCATGGGACCACGCAGCCGTCATACCGCTCAGGAAGGAGATGCGTTCTGTCTCCTAGAGATGAGATACTTTGGCGCGAAAAGTGCAAATCAATCCCAGAACAGCAGCAAAGGACATTGTGAAGATGCTGGAGGAAACAGGTACAAAAGTATTTATATCCACAGTAAAACGAGTCCTACATCGACATTACGTGGAAGGCCGCTCAGCAAGGAAGAAGCCACTGCCCCAAAACCACCATAAAAAAGCCAGTTTTGCAACTGCACATGGGGACAAAGATCGTACTTCTTGGAGAAATGTCCTCTGGTCTGATGAAACAAAAATAGAACTGTTTGTCCATAATGACCATCGTTATGTTTGGAGGAAAAGGGGGGAGGCTTGCAAGCCGAAGAACACCATCCCAACCGTGAAGCAAAGGGGTGGCAGCATCATGTTGTGGGGCTGCTTTGCTGCTGGAGGGACTGGTACACTTCACAAAATAGATGGCATCATGAGGCAGGAAAAGTATGTGGATATATTGAAGCAACATCTCAAGACATCAGTTAAATCTTAGTCGCAAATGGGTCTTCCAAATGGACAATGACCCCAAGCATACTTTCAAAGTTGTGGCAAAATGGCTTAAGGACAACAAAGTCAAGGTATTGGAGTGGCCATCACAAAGCCCTGGCCTCAATACCATAGAAAATGTGTGGGCAGAACTGAAAAAGTGTGTGCAAGCAAGGAGGCCTACAAACCTGACTCAGTTACACCAGCTCTGTCAGGAGGAATGGGACAAAATTCGCCCAATTTATTTTGGGAAGCTTGTGGAAGGCTACACAAAACGTTTTACCCACGTTAAACAATTTAAAGGCAATGCTACCAAATACTAATTTGGGTGTATGTAAACTTCTGACCCACAGGGAATGTGATGAAAGAAATAAAAGCTGAAATAAATCATTCTCTCTACTATTATTCTGACATTTCACATTCTTAAAATAAAGTGGTGATCCTAACTGACCTAAGACAGGGCATTTTTACTAGGATTAAATGTCCGAAATTGTGAAAAACTGAGTTTAAATGTATTTGGCTAAGATGTATGTAAACTTCCCACTTCAACTGTAGGTTAAAGGGGCAATCAGCAGTTGCTACATCCACTGTTGGACTTACCGACATAATAAATGAATGATATGTACCCATTGATTCTTGAAAAATATAACTTATGTCTCATGATTTTAGTTGAACTGTCATACTTGTAAACAAAGTAAAGTAAATAAAAAACAAACACCATATAGCCTCAAAACATTGCTCAAAATATCATTTTGATATCATGGATGGTCTGTACTCACAAAGTTCTGTCTATGATTTGAGAGTGGTTTCATTTCTCCAGCCCCACCACTCAACTTTTTACCGAAACATGGTCAGGTAGTTTCTATTGTTATTATCTCAATACTGGTGATTGCCGCTTTAAGTTATTAGAGTTGCCTACCACTGGATTGCAAGCAAGGAGATCAGGAGCAATACAGTCTCCTGTGCAATATTCAATATTGAGCAGATTCACTAGCCTGGAATCCAGACCAGATTTGTGCCAATATTCCACTCCTTGCCACTCGGTGGGAAATTCCTTATGGAAAAACCACATGAATTTCACATGTGAGCACAAGTGAATTGTTCCAAAAACACGTTTTCATGTGATCACATTTGATCTTACAGTACCTGAAGTTAATGTGATAGCATGTGACAGCATATAAAGCAATATGTGATAACATGAAACTACACATGTGAACACGTGATCACATGTGAAGTGTTCTACAAACACGTTTTTAACATCATTTCTCATCTGAAATCTCACGTGAAATCATGTAGTTTTTCTGTAAGGGATAACAAAATAAATTGAAATACATATTTCATATAGATGTAAAATAAATACTGCCCGCCTCTGTTCACAACCACTTTAACCACACATTTTCCTCACAACAAAACCCCTTTATTTATTTCCACATTTTGATTTGATGAGACAACATCACGTCATCGATGACAAAAACATACACATGACTTATTCCAACAGATCAAGCCTCAGGAGTGGGTTGTTGTACTTGGCGTTGCAGTGAGGTTGAGAAAAACATGGCCAATCTGCTTCAACTGTTTCCAGATTGTGTGTGTGCATGTGTGTGTGCATGTTCATTCAGTTTTTGCAACACTACTCAAGGGGTGATCGTATGACATTACACAATGGGTTTTAATGTATAAAGACCACACATGTTTCAGAGGCCTGGTTTATGTTAAATGGATGCAAAAGTCTCTATAGCTGGGCGATAGGTAGCCTAGCGGTTAAGAGTATTGGCCCAGTAACCGAAAAGTCGCTGGTTCGATGTGCCCTTGAGCAAAGCACAACAAATGAATAATGATCAGCTCCAATTGTCAGCGCATAAAAAGGCTTTCCTACTTTACTTGTAACATTACTGTCCTTCACTTTCCTTGAAAAATATCCTCGAACTTTGTTGCGCTCGTCAGAATTTCCTTGAATTGCTGCTAGGGAAGAATAATGGAAATTGTTGAATCAACGTTGTTTCCACATCATTTCAACCTAAAAATGTCATGTGATGACATTGAATTAATGTGAAAAACGTATTGGATTTGCAAAAAGTCATCAACTTAAGGGAATTTCCTCTTTTTGAACCTAAATTCAATGACAGGGTGACATTTTTTGGTTGTTTCGAAGTTGAATTCACATTAGTTGACCATTCAACCAAATGTAAATCAATACCAGACATTAAACTGATGGCTCTCTAGTCAACCTGTTGGGTTAGTGATAATTTGTGGAGCAGCTCTCTATTGTCAACCTGTTGGGTTAGTGATCAGTAGTAGAGCAGCTCTCTATTCAACCTGTTGGGTTAGTGATCAGTAGTAGAGCAGCTCTCTATTCAACCTGTTTGGGTTAGTAATGAGTAGTAGAGCAGCTCTCTATTCAACCTGTCGGGTTAGTGATCAGTTGTAGAGTGGCTCTCTATTCAACCTGTTGGGTTAGTGATCAGTAGTAGAGCATCTCTCTATTCAATCTGTTGGGTAAATGATCAGTAGTAGAGTGGCTCTCTATTCAACCTGTTTGGGTTAGTGATTAGTTGCAGAGCTGCTCTCCATTGGCCCCTCAGCGTGCCTATTTTCACCTTTCTGTATGTCTAAAGAATCTTCTGAAATATGAACACAAAAATACTGGACATTTTGAACTCTTTTTGTCAAAGTTACAATCATGGTCTTGAATGAGACTACAATTGTTCTGGTCTTTTTCTGGGACCAAATAATCATGCCATTTCTTGTGAACACAGATACAACATTTGTACCAACCCCTTGCAATGAGAGGTTGAGTGTTCAAATCTCATCACAGACAACTTCAGCATTTTAGCTATTTAGCAACTTCTTACTACTTGTGAGCTACTTAGCATATTAGCTAACACTTACTCGGGGATAGCTTTTTTTAACCTTTATTTAACTAGGCAACTTAACTCAGTTAAGAACACATGTTTATTTACTATGACGGCCTACACTGGCCAAACCCAGACGACGCTGGGCCAATTGTGCACCACCCTATGGGACTCCCAATCAAGGCCAGTTGTGATACTGCCTGGATTCAAACCAGGGTGTCTGTGGTGACACCTCTAGCACTGAGATGCAGTGCCTTAGACCGCTGCTCCACTTGGGTCGTTGTCCTGTTGCATCACCCAACTTCTGTTGAGCTTCAATTGGCAGACAGATAGCCTTACATTATCCTGCAAAATGTCTTGATAAACGTGGGAATACATTTTTCAGTCGATGATAGCAAGCTGTCCAGGCCCTGAGCAGCCCCAAACCATGAGGCTCCCTCCACCATACTTTACAGTTGGGATGAGGTTTTGATGTTAGTGTGCTGTGCCTTTTTTTCTCCACTCATAGTGCTGTGTGTTCCTTCCAAACATCTCAACTTTAGTTTAATCTGTCCACAGAATATTTTGCCAGAAGCGCTGTGGAACATCTAGGGGCTCTTTTGAGAACTTCAGACATGCAGCAATGCTTTTTTTTGGACAGTAATGTCTTCTTCCACGGTGTCCTCCCATGGACACCATTCTTGTTTAGTGTTTTACGTATCGGAGACTCGTCAAAAGAAATGTTAGAATGTTCCAGAGATTTCTGTAAGTCTTTAGCTGACATTCTAGGATTCTTCTTAACCTTATTAAGCATTCTGCACGGTGCTCTTGCAGTCATCTTTGCAGGACGGCCACTCTTAGGGAGAGTAGCAACAGTGCTGAACTTTCTCCATTTATAGGCAGTTTATCTTACTGTGGACTGATGAACATCAAGGCTTTAAGAGATACTTTTGTAACCCTATCCAGATTTATGCAAGACAACAATTCTTAATCTTAGGTCTCCTGAGATCTATTTGTTCGAGGCATGGTTCACATCAGGCAATGCTTCTTGTGAATAGAAAACTCAAATTGTATAGGGCAGGGCAGATCTAACCAACATTTCCAAACTTGTCTCATTGATTAGACTCCAGGTTAGCTGACTCCTGACTTCAATTAGCTCCTGGAAAAGTCATTAGCCTAGGGGTTCACATACCGTCACACTCCCTGATCTGTTTCACCTGTCCTTGTGATTGTCTCCTCCCCCTCCAGGTGTGGCTTATTTTCCCCAGTGTATTTATCCCTGTGTTTCCTGTTTCTCTGTGCCAGTTTGTATTGTATGTTCAAGTCAACCGACGTGGTTTTTCCCATGCTCCTGTTTTTCTATTCTCTTCTACTAGTCCTCCCGGTTTTGACCTTTGCTTGTTTTCCGGACTCCATTCCCACCTGCCTGACCATTCTGCCTGCCCTGACCTCGACCGCCTACCATTCTGTACCTCTGGAAGTCTGATCTGGTTTTGACCTTTTGCCTGTCCACGACCATTCTCTTGCCTACCCCTTTTGGATTGTTAATAAACATCTTGGACTCTAATCATCTGTCTCCTGTGTCTGCATCTGGGTCTCGCCTTGTGCCCTTATACATACTTTTTACAACCTACACTGTGAATACTTAAATGATGTATTCAATATTGAAAAATACAATAATACAATCATTTGTGTGTTATTAGTTTAAGCATACTGTGTTTGTCTATTGTTGTGACTAAGATGAATATCAGATCAAATTTGATGACTAATTTAGGCAGAAATCCAGGTAATTCCAAAGGGTTCACATACTTTTTCTTTCCACTGTAGATGTCCCTGCCTACCTCTTTCAGGTAATAACATTCAATGCATTATTAGCCTTATATTTAGGTAATGAATGAAGGGTTATGCATAATAAGCTTCTAACTTATAGCCTATATCTCTTGTGCAATTATGCACGACCTGTGCTCCACTGGCCTCTCTGTAAAAAAGTATCCTTAGCTCTTGGAGTCCCATGCAGGAAAAGCTAGACTAGAATAGCTTGCGGGACATTATTTTGTTTAGCATTTCTTATACCAATAGACTGTTCAAGGAGGGAGGCAAGCTCTTGTTTGTTTAATGTTAAATACAGCAGCCAATAGAACTCAGTGAGATGTGAGATGGCGGTAGCCCATTCATTCTGATCCATAACCATTCATGCCTTGCGAAGAAAAGAAAGCCTTCTGCATCTCTTTCTAGTCTTATATTATTCAAGTATGCAGTTAGAATGATGAAGATAAGGACAACCAAACTTTTTAAATTTAACTGTTGAAAGCGAGGAAGGAATCAGCAACACTAGAGAGAGAAAGAGGAGGTAGGCTAATAACATCAGGGGACATATTATGATTTTTTTTAATCAATTCCGCTAGCCTATAATTGTAACTTTGTAGTCCTCATGTGCTGCACCAGAATGGCATATGTTCTCTCCTGCTTTATCATGGTTTGAACGGGATGCATAATTCCAGTACACATAATACAGTACAGTATTGGATAACCACACAATCATTTGTGATTTTTTGGGGCTTGGCCTCATTAAATGTCTTTAATGTAGGGCTCATAAAATGTATTTAATCAGGCTAAGGTTTCATCAGACTTGAATCTTCGATAAAAGCTCTAGTAAAATCCAGACATAGGCCTATTTATAAGCTTTATAAATGCTTTTGAATGACACTTCGGGTTTTGGCGGGAAATACCGGGACACCCGGGAGAAAAGTGATTTATTCTCAGGATGTAACATTTGTAAAATACCAGGAAAATATTCACCCTAATGCAGACCCAAACCCAGATGCATCCTGCTCATACACACTGGAAACTGGCCTTGCCTTTAAAACAGCCTAAACTGAGTCAGACAATTAAAAAATAATTATATTAATAATTATGTCCATTAAAATAACATAAAATTGATCCGAAATACAGTGTACATATTGTTAATGTTATAAATGACTATTGTAGTTGGAATTTTTTTTTACGGAATATCGACATAGGATTACACAGAGGCCCATTATCAGCAACCATCACTCCTGTGTTCCAATGGCATGTTGTGTTAGCCAATCCAAGTTCATCATTTCAAAAGACTAATTGATCATTAGAAATCCCTTTCGCCATTATGTTAGCACAGCTGAAAACTCTGGTGCTGATTAAAGAAGCAATAAAACTGGCCTTCTTTAGACTAGTTGAGTATCCGGAGCATCAGCATATGTGGGTTCGATTACAGGCTCAAAATGGCCAGAAACAAAGAACTTTCTTCTGAAACTCGTCAGTCTATTCTTCTTCTGAGAAATGAAGACTATTCCATGGGAGAAATTGCCAAGAAACTGAATATCTCGTACAACGCTGTGTACTACTCCCTTCACAGAACAGCGCAAACTGACTCTAACCAGAATAGAAAGAGGAGTGGGAGGCCACGGTGCACAACTGGGCAAGAGGACAAGTACATTAGAGTGTCTAGCTTGACAAACAGATGCCTAACAAGTCCTCAACTGGTAGCTTCATTAAATAGTACCCACAAAACACCAGTCTCAAAGTCAACAGTGTAGAGGCCGACTCTGGGATGCTGGCCTTCTAGGCAGACTTCCTCTGTCCAGTGTCTGTGTTCTTTTGCCCACTAATCAATTAGGCCTACCTGCCATAGTTTAGTAATAATTCTTATGTTATGCTAAACTTGTGCATGTTGAATTCTCTAAACTTTCTTGCTGTTAGAATAGGCTCTGGTGGAATCAGATATTGCCCTAATAGGTCTGAAAAGTTAATGAGCACGTCTTTATATTGTCGATATACGAAATATCCATGGCAGTTATGAGTAGGCTACCAGAATACCCAATGTTGCACACACACACACCATCAAACATTTTACAAAACAGCGCTCAACATACGATGGGATATATGCAAATACAAACAGATCGTAGCCTATATACGCTATTTAGTTAACGTTGGCAATAACATAATGGTAATATAATTCCATAATAGGGTAAACAATTACAGACAGAACGATGCGTCTCTAACCTCATTCCGCTGGAGCTGAAAAAAGTTGTTGAGATAGTTGGAGTTTAGGGACGAGCTCAGGTCCGCCGCAGGAGTCTTGCAGTAGTTCAGCTCCGGGTGGGAAGAGTTGGGTTCGGGTCTAAAGGCGTCAAAAGCGCTGGTCTGGTGAGTGTCTTGCAAAGAGAGGTATACCCAATTCAGTAGCTGTGCAGGCTGGTACACGGAGGCACTGGTGTCTATGGCAGACATCAAGCTCATCTTTCAAATGGGTACACTCGCTCTTCCACCGCAGCTATGTTTTTGGATTGCTTTCAATTTTGAGAATCCTGCTCACTGTCGCTCACTCTCTCTTTCTAAACTTCAACGGATTCGCCGTTTTCTTTTTCCCACCGGGCCGTGGCAATCGTTTCTTGTTCCTCTTCCCGTAAGAACCCTATATCATCCTCGTGCTGGGAGCCTAGTCCCAGATTTTACGCGGTTACGCAAAAGTCATTGCTCTAACATGTCAGTATAAAACGTTTTCAGCCGCTACTCACGGCCCGTTATCTCCCTTTATTTGCAGTGGGGCAGCCACCCCAGAGCCTCATTGGATATGCAACGCACACTGGGGTGCGTCATGACGCACGCCGGCGAATCAGGGTTTTAATTCACTAGGCTATACACAAAACTTTTTTTTTTTTATAAATCTCTCTCTCTCTACGTTGATGACCTGATACCTATTGAATCTCTGAGAGTTTACTGTTGACTTTTGACATTGTGAAAATATATATATTTTTAAATGTATCAAAGCAATAAAGTTAGGTTTTGAATTAATGTTAATACTTTTTTAGGCCTACCTTTTCCTTCAGATGATTTGTTGCCTGGTTCATTATTTCATATTTAACCAGAAACTTCATTGGTTTATAGGCCTACTGATGAATATTAATTGATGCAAATGAGTTGCTGAGATGTTGTATGTAGTCTAGGCCTTTACACCCTTCTCGCTTTGCACGCACACCTGTCTGTGCTTCAAACCTGTCTGTTAGCTATTCAGCCCCGCAGCCCCGCAAAACGGGCGCAGTGCTACCACAGACTGGAAGTAGTGGAAAGGGGGGGGGGGGGGGGGACTTCTAACAACTGGATTTAATAGTTTCTTGTGCATGGCTCAGTGATGTAAGGGATGCATTTTTCATAAGAATTGTCTACCGACTATGGATATACCTCCCAACTGACTATGGATATACCTCCCAACTGACTATGGATATACCTTCCAACTGACTATGGATATACCTCCCAACTGACTATGGATATACCTTCCAACTGACTATGGATATACCTCCCAACCTCTATACCTCCCAACACATTCTGCGAAACAGGTACAGTAATTTCATTGTGAATGATTCAGAACACATTCACTATGGAATGCGATTATACCTTGACTATACCTTGGATTACATGTGAGGTCAAAAAAAGAAGAAGAGATTATTTAGAAACTGTGAAAGATAAACATTGGGTTTAATAGCTTATGCTTGGTGTTGTGTCACTCCGGTCACACTCACCCCAATTAGGCCTAATCCTAGGGAAGAAGGGGTAAACAAATGGTTGTGTTTATTCAGCTATAGACAGAGGTGAGATTCCCAGGCTTCTGCCAACATTTGCTCTCCATCCCCCCACGATTGTGTACCTGCCTTGGAACCTTAAGCTTGAAGCCTACTAGTTGAGTGTTCTGAGCTAGAGTTCTACCCCAAGCCGTTTTATACACGATCATGTTCTGAACAGGTATCCCACAGCATAGGAATACAGCTTTGTGTGGCTAGATTTGTTTTGTTACTGGCTTTCAATTATCCTGTTTGACTGTTCATCTGATCAAGGTCTAACAGGCTAGAGAAAATATCTGTGATAAAAAAAATCAACTGTTGAGTAATACAATTGGAAGAAATTATAGGCCTACTGATAGACCTACTGCGAGACAACAGTGGCACTAACGAGTTATATTAATAACAAAAATGATGATGAAGCTGCTGTAAGTGTTAACACAATACAGCATAAGCACATTTGATCAAATAATTTGTGATGAATAAATAGCCAAAATAGTTCAAGGAAAACCAATAAATTCACACTGCCTTAAAGAGCTTGTCTTACGTTATTCCCATTCATGGCAAAACCTCCCCCTGACAACAGTTGCACATCCTCTCACTCCCTCTTGTGGTGTCACTGGGGATAAACTGCAGTTAGGCCGAACTCAATTTCCTCTATTGGCCCTTATTCTTGAGCGGCAGAGGAGCTGTAAAGAAAAATACTGGAGGATCATAGTATAAGACAGGGAGACAAAACCATAGAATTAGGAATTAGAACGCTAGAATGGACGTGAATCTCCTCCGACCACGCAGCCGTCATACCATTTAAGAAGGAGATGTGTTCTGTCTCCTAGAGATGAAGGTACTTTGGTGCGAAAAGTGAAAATCAATCCCAGAACAACAGCAAAGGACCTTGTGAAGATGCTGGAGGAAACAGCTACAAAAGTATCTGTATCCACAGTAAAACGAGTCCTATATCGGCATAACATGAAAGGCCTTTCAGCAAGGAAGAAGCCACTGCTCCAAAACCGCCATAAAAAAGCCAGACTACGGTTTGCAACTGCACATGGGGGACAAAGATCGTACTTCTTGGAGAAATGTCCTCTGGTCTGATGAAACAAAAATAGAACTGTTTGGCCATAATGACCATCGTTATGTTTGGAGGAAAAAGGGGGAGGCTTGCAAGCTGAAGAACCACATCCCAACCGTGACGCACGTGGGTGGCAGCTTCATGTTGTGGGGGTGCTTTGCTGCTGGAGGGACTGGTGCACTTCACAAAATAGATGGCATCATGAGGCAGGAAAATGATGTGGATATATTGAAGCAACATCTCAAGACATCAGTCAAAGTTAAAGCTTGGTCGCAAATGGATCTTCCAAATGGACAATGACCCCAAGCATACTTCCAAAGTTGTGGCAAAATGGCTTAAGGACATCAAAGTCAAGGTATTGGAGTGGCCATCACAAAACCCTGACCTCAATCCCATAGAAAATGTGTGGGCAGAACTGAAAAGCATGTGCAAGCAAGGAGGCCTACAAACCTGACTCAGTTACACCAGCTTTGTCAGGAGGAATGGGACAAAATTCACCCAGCTTATTGTGGGAAGCTTGTGGAAGGCTACCCAAAACGTTTGACCCAAGTTAATCAATTTAAAGGCAATGCTACCAAATACTAATTCAGTGTATGTTAACTTCTGACCCCCAGGGAATGTGATGAAAGAAATAAAAGCTGAAATAAATCATTCTCTCTACTATTATTCTGACATTTCACATTCTTAAAATAAAGTGGTGATCCTAACTGACCTAAAACAGGGAATTTTTACTAGGATTAAATGTCAGGAACTGTGAAAAACTGAGTTTAAATGTATTTGGTGTATGTAAACTTCCGACTTCAACAGTATATGCAATCACACCCAAAGGTTATGAGTTCAAATCTTATCACAGACAACTTTAGCACTTTAGCTTATTAGCAACTTTTTAACTACTTACTACTTTTAGGCACCTTACAACTACTTAGCATGTTAGCTAATCCTTCTCCGAACTCTAACCATAACCTTAACCCTTTTAGCTAACCCTTACCCTAAACTTAACCCTTTAACCTAACTCCTGAATTTAAACCTAACCTTAATCCTAACCCCTAACTTCTACCCTAGCTAATGTTTGCAAGCTAACTAACGGTAGTCACCTAGCCACCTAGCGACCTAGCTAGAATTCGTAACATATCATAAGTTTTGCAAATTCTTAAGATATTGGAAATTTTACAAATTCGTAACATATAATACGAATTGTAATTCGTAACACATCAAATACGAAACTCCCATCAGCCCTCTCCCTCCTCCATATCCATCAACTTTTTTTTAAACTTCTAGCTTCATTTTATGAATCCTGTCATGAGGTTGTAATGATTTTCCTCAGATGTGCTTGTTAATTGGAGGATTCCTGAAATCAGAAGGGAATAAACTGGAAAACCAAGGAATTTATTAAACGTTTCTGGATTTTGTAACCCTATATAGAATACAGATCAAAACCACAGATATCGGGAAACAAAGATATATAATCTTAATTTGAACCAGTTTGCTGTAGCAGGAAAATAATCCTGCAACAGGAAATGTGAATTATTATGTGGATTATAATTAATGCACATTTTTGTAGGGGTTGATACATTTTTTCGTAAAGGGAAATCAAGTCTGAAATTTCAGTGGGAAATTACAAACTTCAGCAGCCTTTTAAAACCTCAAATGCAATACAAGTTTTACATTTCCGGCATTGCAGGAATGTTCTCCTGCAACAGGGTGATCAAACTGTGACCAACACCTACGACCAGAGTTGTTTGTTGTTTCTCTGTTATATTATGTTGTAGTCTACTGTGTGGTTTAAATGTGGGAGTTAATGTCTTGTAAAAATGTATTAGAACCACATTAAAGCTACAGTTTGGGATTTGGGAAGCTATTCAATGGTTATTTCAATTATTTATATATATTTACCCATTGGTTTTTGAAGAATCCAACTTTTAAATGACTTATAAGGTTAGCACAACTGTCTGTCTTTATCATAATCCAAAATATATGGTGCTATTACTGCATTACAATTCTGTAAATAAACAATGTATAACCACAAACCATGGTTTTTATCTGAGGGTCTGTCTGTCGACTCCATCTCCCTAGTGTGAGCTGAGCATCTGAGTCTAGTACTAAGACCCTATGGCTAAATGTGGTGCATGACAACTCTGCAGTCATTTATCTGTTTGTAATGATTACTATGTTCCAGCAGAGGGCCACAGCTCAGCGATGATTAAGTATATTGGGTGAAAACGAGTTCATATACAGAATAATAGTCTGTCTGCCACTGAGGGAGACATGTTTACACCAACAGCAGCAGGAAGAGAGTTAGAAACAGGGATGTCTAAGTAGATAATGGGCAGCCAGCAGTAAAGTCATTCTCTTTGGTGCCTTGGTCCTTGACACATTTACACTCAGACACATAACCACACATGGCTCCTCATCTCTTACTGTCACTCTCCCTCCTCTTTCTCACCTCTTTAGCAGACTATGGTACCCACCTTTGAGAAACACAAAATGAAGAAACAGACATAGGGGCCCTGTTCACTTATAAGAGAATAGCCCTGCCTGAGACATGTACGCCGAATTGTCTCCCTTGGAACAAAACAAATGTATCTTGGTTCTAATAGATCAAATGACATTTAAGGAGAATATCACAGTTTTTATCCCCTTCACTTTGTGTTTCAGGAAATGCTCCATCAGCACTATTCACCTATGTTCTCCTACCCTTGTATATATGCCCAAATATACAGTAGGTTTAAAATCATTTGAAAGTTGTTAGCTGAAGAGGTTTTTAAAGATGTTCTGCTTGTCCTTGTTTGATCCAGCATTGCACTCATAGTGTTTGTAATATTGTGTAGAGCTCTTGTTGAGTGAGAAACACTCCTGGCTGTATGAACATGTCTGCCTCCCCACTGAAGATGACATCAGGGTTCAATTCCTGACTCCAGCCTTTCTCCACCCTGTCTACTTACCCATCTCTTTCTACAACTTTCTACTGAAGTATCAACATTATGAAACAAACCAGTGTTGGAAACCTGTGTCCGTGCAATATATAAATATTTATTGAATGTGAATACTGATGTAGCCTATAGTTTGAACGTGAAGTCACTTCAAATACTGTATATCAACCACAGAGACAAGAGATTGGCTACAGAACCTACAAGGTGCATGCTACACGTTCCACTGGAATTGGTTTATTACAGAAGCAATGGTAGAATTACAAACTCAGCATGCTATAGCCACTCTGTACAACAGTTCTGAAGTCAGAAATATCATACTCTTGGAACAGTTTGAAACTTGTGTACAGTATGTGGCCCTAAACAATAACACCTATGCAGTTCATTAAATGTCTCAGTCACTGATCCAGCTCATTATTTTTCTGTGACTTCAGCAGGACCTCAGTTTTCTCCAGCGGTGAGACAAAGATGGGATTTCTGGAGAGAGAAGGACAATTTTTTATTTATGTACATACCAGTCAAAAGTTTGGACACACCTACTCATGCAAGGGTTTCTCTTTATTTTTACTATTTTCTACATTGTTGAATAATAGTGGAGACATCAAAGCTATGAAATAACACATGAGTAACCCAAAAAGTGTTAAACAAATAAAAATAGATTTTCTATTTGAGATTCTTCAAAGTAGCCACCCTTTGCCTTGATGACAGCTTTGCACACTCTTAACAATCTCTCAACCAGCTTCACCTGGAATGCTTTTCCAACCAGTCTTGAAGGAGTTCCCACATATGCTGAGCACTTGTTGGCTGTTTTTCCCTCAATCTGTTGTCCAACTCATCTCAAACCATCTCAATTGGGTTGAGGTCAGGTGATTGTGGAGGCCAGGTAATCTAATGCAGCACTCCATCACTCTCCTTCTTGGTCAAATAACACTTACACAGCCTAGAGGTGTGTTAGGTCATTGTCCTATTGAAAAACAAATTATAGTCCCACTAAGAGCAAACCAGATGGAATGGTGGATCGCTACAGAATACTGTGGTAGCCATGCTGATTGTGTGCCTTGAATTCTAAATAAATCACAGGCGGTGTCACCAGCGAAGCACCCCCACACCATCACACCTTCTCGTCCATGCTTCATGGTGGGAACCACACATGCGGACATCATCCGTTCACCTACTCTGCGTCTCACAAAGAAAATTTGGACTCATCAGACGAAAGGACAGACTTCCACCAGTCTAATGACCATTGTTAGTGTTTCATCTTATTGGTGTCCTTTAGTAGTGGTTTCTTTGCAGCAATTCGACCATGAAGGCCTGATTCACACAGTCTCCTCTGAACAGTTGATGTTGAGATGTGTCTGTTACTTGAGCTCTGTGAAGCCTTTATTTGGGCTGACATTTCTGAGTCTGGTAACTCTAATGAACTTATCCTCTGCCTTAGAGGTAACTCTGGGTCTTCCTTTCCTGTGGAGGTCCTCAAGAGACAGCTTCATCATAGCGCTTGATGGTTTTTGCGACTGCACTTGAAGAATCTTTCAAAGTTGTTGAAATTTTACGTATTGACTGACCTTCATGTCTTAAAGTATTGATGGATTGTCGTTTCTCTTTGCTTATTTGAGCTGTTCTTGTCATAATATGGACTTGGTCTTTTACCAAATAGGGCTATCTTCTGTATACCACCTGTGGTCATCAGCGAAATGGGACACACCTGGGCTCTGGTGTGTCCCGGGGATAAATACACCTTTCCCCCATTCATTGAAGAGACTCTCCACCCTCTGGGGAGCCAGGCCCAGCCAATCAGAATGAGTTTTTCCCCACAAAAGGGCTTTATTACATACCGAAATACACCTCAGTTTCATCAGCTGTCCGAGTGGCTGGTCTCAGACGATACAGCAGGTGAAGAAAACAGGACCCACCGGTCCTGGGCTGGCGTGGTTATACGTGTTCTGCAGTTGTGAGGCTGGTTGGACGTATTGCCAAAGACAAATGAATATTCAATTCTCTGTCATCAGCTCTGGTGGACATTCCTGCAGTCAGCATGTAAATTGCACGCTCCCTCAAAACTTGAGACATCTGTGGTATGTGTGTGACAAAACTGCACATTTTAGAGTGGCCTTTTATTGTCCCCAGCACAAGGTGCACCTGTGTAATGATCGTGCTGTTTAATCAGCTTGTTGATATGCCACACCTGTCAGGTGGATGGATTATCTTGGCAATTTGATTATCTAGGGTCAATTTGTTATATTTGGAGTACTTCTCCTGTCCTATCCGGTGTCCTGTGTGAATTTAAGTATGCTCTCTCTAATTCTCTCTTTCTCTCTTTCTTTCTCTCTCTCAGAGGACCTGATCCCTAGGACCATGCCTCAGGACTACCTGACATGATGACTCCTTGCTGTCCCCAGTCGACCTGGCCGTGCTGCTGCTCCAGTTTCAACTGTTCTGATTGTGATTATTATTATTTGACCATGCTGGTCATTTATGAACATTTGAACATCTTGGCCATGTTCTGTTATAATCTCCACCCGGCACAGCCAGAAGAGGACTGGCCACCCCACATAGCATGGTTCCTCTCTAGGTTTCTTCCTAGGTTTTGGCCTTTCTATGGAGTTTTTCCTAGCCACCGTGCTTCTACACCTGCATTGCTTGCTGTTTGGGGTTTTAGGCTGGGTTTCTGTACAGCACTTTGAGATGTCAGCTGATGTACAAAGGGCTATATAAATACATTTGATTTGATTTGATTTAGACTGTATGTTAACTCAGCAAAAAAAGAAACTTCCCTTTTTCAGGACCCTGTCTTTCAAAGATAATTTATAAAAACCAAAATAACTACACAGATCTTCATTGTAAAGTGTTTAAACACTGTTTCCCATGCTTTTTCAATTAACTATAAACAATTAATGAACATGCACCTGTGGAACGGTCGTTAAGACACTAGTAGCTTACAGACGGTAGGAAATTAAGGTCACAGTTATGAAATCGTAGGACACTGAAGAGGCCTTTCTACTGACTCTGAAAAACACCAAAATAAAGATGCCCAGGGTCCCTGCTCATCTGTGTGAACGTGCCTTAGGCATGCTGCAAGGAGGCATGAGGACTGCAGAGGTGGCCAGGGCAATACATTGCAATGTTGGTACTGTGAGAGGGTCTGTCATGGTCTGGAGTGGTGTGTTACAGCATCATCGGACTGAGCTTGTTGTCATTGCAGGCAATCTCAACGCTGTGCATTACAGGGAAGACATCCTCCTCCCTCATGTGGTACCCTTCCTGCAGGCTCATCCTGACATTACCCTCCAGCATGACAATGCCACCAGCCATACTGCTCGTTCTGTGCAGGATTTCCTGCAAGACAGGAATGTCAGTGTCCTGAC
Organism: Oncorhynchus mykiss; assembly: GCF_057628025.1. Lineage (NCBI taxonomy): Eukaryota > Metazoa > Chordata > Actinopteri > Salmoniformes > Salmonidae > Oncorhynchus > Oncorhynchus mykiss. Next base: position 84,335,717 of record NC_143022.1, on the reverse strand, counting down.
ATGGCCAGTGAAGAGCCTGGATCTCAATCCCATTGAGCACATCTGGGACCTGTTGGATCGGAGGGTGAGGGTTAGGGCCATTCCCCCCAGAAATGTCCGGGAACTTGCAGATGCCTTGGTGGAAGTGTGGGGTGACATCTCACAGCAAGAACTGGCAAATCTTAATGCAGCTGGTGGCCACACCAGATGCTGACTGTTACTTTTGATTTCAACCCCCCTCCCCTTTTTTCAGGGTCACATTATTCAATTTCTGTAAGTCACATGTCTGTGGAACTTGTTCAGTTTATGTCTCAGTTGTTGAATCTTGTTCTGTTCATACAAATATTTACACATGTTAAGTTTTCTGTAAATAAACACAGTTGACAGTGAGAGGACGTTTCTTTTTTTGTTGAGTTTATGTATGTATCAAGGTGACATCTAAATGGTTATCAATATTACTTATTTCTTGTGTAGGCTACAATCCTACTTGAAATAAAATCATGTGAGAGATAAAAATTTCCACTTATCTACCACCGGCAACAAGACTATGATATCCAGTAGGAAGCACTTCAAGTCAGCTGGCACAACACTGGAGCACTGACTGCCTGCTTAAAGCCAATTCATGCTTGATCTGAAAATGTGGTCGGAGGCTCCGTATGAAGGGTGTGACACAATTCTGGAGCTTCCAGAGGCATGCTGTGGCCAAATTGAGCTCTGTAGCGCATCTCCGTGCGCCTCCCAAATTGTGTAACAATGTGGAGGGCCCCATATAGCTCCGTATTGACATGATTGTTTGGTGGGAGGTCCTGTATAAACACTAACTCACTTCCTCTACAACTTCCTTCACAACAGCTCTGCTCTGCTCAGCGAAGCTCAAGAAGTATAAATGCCCTGACTTCTGCAGAGGACGTACAATGCTGTATGGCAACTGCAGAAGTCAGATTTACCATGCAGAGCCTTTTAATATCGACTCGTAGTGCAGCCCAATCAGCCACGCAAACAGTCTTGAGTGACAACAAAGCTGCCCAATTAGCTGATTCTCTTTTCATACGCCCACTCCTTTCAACATATCCACTCACGCATACTCCTGTCACCATATTGGGGTGACGCTACCCATACTCCTGTTGCCATATTGAGCTGCAGCTACCCATACTCCTGTTGCCATATTGAGCTGCAGCTACCCATACTCCTGTTGCCATAATGGGGTGAAGCTACCCATACTCCTGTTGCCATAATGGGGTGAAGCTACCCATACTCCTGTTGCCATATTGAGCTGCAGCTACCCATACTCCTGTTGCCATATTGAGCTGTAGCTACCCATACTCCTGTCGCCATATTGGGGTGAAGCTACCCATACTCCTGTTGCCATATTGGGGTGAAGCTACCCACACTCCTGTTGCCATATTGAGCTGCAGCTACCCATACTCCTGTTGCCATATTGAGCTGTAGCTACCCATACTCCTGTCGCCATATTGGGGTGAAGCTACCCATACTCCTGTTGCCATATTGGGGTGAAGCTACCCATACTCCTGTTGCCATATTAGGGTGAAGCTACCATTACTCCTGTTGCTATATTAGGGTGAAGCTACCCATACTCCTGTTGCCATATTAGGGTGAAGCTACCCTTACTCCTGTTGCTATATTAGGGTGAAGCTACCCATAGTCCTGTTGCCATATTAGGGTGAAGCTACCCTTACTCCTGTTGCTATATTAGGGTGAAGCTACCCTTACTCCTGTTGCCATATTAGGGTGAAGCTACCCTTACTCCTGTTGCCATATTGGGCTGCAGCTACCCATATTTGCATGGGTAGCTGCAATAAAACGCACAGGGCTGAGCTGTTTTGTACTGGATTGCATGGTTTAGTCCTGCTCTATGCAACTGTAGGCCTAAACTTGTCAGCTATTGTGTTCATTGATTAATTGCAGTTAATCATTTTGGATGGAAAAAGTCTAGGTAACAAATGGGCTATAAATACCACTGTTTACCCTGGCTAGAGGGACAGGGTGCATAGAAGGCTAGACTATGCAGTTGCTGTTGTTAGTAGCCTACAGTTGATCAGACTGAAAAATATGATATTTTTCATACAATAAAACATGTCAGATTGCTAATGTTTAGGTGTAGGGTGCTACATTTATGGAATAGTTTTTGCTTGTGTCTGTCAGGAGTGATGTGTTATCACACTTGTTTAACAAATTCCGGAGGAAAGCAGAGAGCGCGCCTTGAGCTTTGTGCTTGTGCCCGTCTTGCACGACTTACGATTTCCGTGAATCTGATTGGTCAAGACATGCAAAGAGCCTGCAACAGCACTTTGATGTAAGGGACAGAGAAATTGAGTTGACAAATTGGTCTAAAGAACAACCCTATGCCTGTCTTTTTAATGCATCAATATATTTTATAAAACTAAATCAAACTGATAGAAAAGTGCTGTTGCAAATCCCTTGCAAAAAAAGATTGCAGTTTTGAAACTGCAGTAAAAGTGCAGTAACTTCATTCAACTATGGTATTTTGGACGCAGTATTTGCAGAATAACTGCAGTTATACTGCACTCTGACTGCAAGGGATGCCGCCTCATACCATCTTTTCCTGACGGCCCTGGTAGACAGTGGTGTAAAGTAACTAAGTACAAATACTTTGAAGTACGAACGTTGTACATACTATTTCAATTTGTTGACTACTTTTACTTTTACTCCCCTATTTCCATAGAAAGCATGTACTTTTTACTCCCATATATTTTCCCTGACACCTAAAAGTACTCGTTACATTTAGAATGCTTGGACAAGAAAATGGTCCAATTCAAGCACTTATCATGAGAACATGTGGTCATCCAGTTTCAACTGTTCACCCGACGTGCTACCTGTCCCTGCTGTTTTGATAGAGATACTGTGAATGATCGGCTATGAAAAGCCAACTGACATTTACTCCTGAGGTGCTGACCTGTTGCACCCTCTACAACCACTGTGGTTATTATTTTTTGACCCTGCTGGTCATCTATGAACATTTGAACATCTTGGCCATGTTCTGTTATAATCTCCACCCGGCACAGCCAGAAGAGGACTGGCCACCCCTCATAGCCTGGTTCCTCTCTAGGTTTCTTCTTAGGTTTTGGCCTTTCTAGGGAGTTTTTCCTAGCCCCCGTGCTTCTACTCCTGCATTGCTTGCTGTTTGGGGTTATAGGCTGGGTTTCTGTACCACACTTTGTGACATCAGTTGATTTAAGAAGGGCTTTATAAATACATTTGATTGATTGATTGCTCCCTGCTGCCTCTGATCTGGCAGACTTACTAAACACAAATGCTTTGTTTGTAATTGATGTATGAGAATTATTGTTCCCCTGGCTATCCGTAAATAAATCAAAAACAAGAAAATCGTGCCATCTGTTTTGCTTAATATAAGGAATTTGAAATTATTTATTGAAATTACGTTTACTTTGGATACTTAAGTATATTTAAAAACAAACACTTTTAGACTTTTACCCAAGTAGTATTTTATTGGGTAAATATCACTTTTACTTGAGTCATTTTCTGTTAAGATATCTTTACTTTTACTCAAGTATGACCATTTGGTACTTTTTCCACTACTGCTGGTATATACTGTAACAGCGGGTTACAAATTACACTGACAATCTTTGTGAAGTCGGCTGGGTTACCTTTTTTTTGTTTGTTCAATATCCTCAATGGTCTCTGGCAGCCTTGCATTGTGGGTTTCTGGGAGAAGGAAGGCCACCAGACCAGAAAGAATGGACACACAACAGATGATGACTTCAGGGAGGGGCTTCCACACGTCCTCCAATAGAATGATGAGGGGTGCTATGGACACGCCCAACCGAGCCATGAAGTTATTGTAACCCAACCCATTTTGTCTGTTAGGGGGAAAATGTTGATAGTGAGACTCAGAAAACTACTGCTGAGACTGAAGCTGTCCTAATATGGACACCGTACATTGCATTCCACAGGTCTCCCTTAAAAAATAGGTATTTTGACCTCAATGGGACAACATGGTAAAATAAAGGTAACATTTATTTTATTTTTGTTAGTAATTTTTGTTATGCGCCTGAGCAACTCTCACAGCTCCCCTGACGCACTCTTTGCTGATAAATACTTTGTTGAGGGAAAATGTACTTGATACGATTGTGATGTGTTGTTGTCTCACCTAGCTATCTTAAGATGAATGCACTAATTGTCAGTCGCTCTAGCTAAGAGCGTCTGCTAAATTACTAAAATGTCAATGTAAAATGTTAAATAAAGCATGCTTCAGTTTGAAGAAATTAACTCTAATAGTGTTTCAATGTGAAAATGCTCCGGTAAATCTGACCTCACGACCGTAGGGTAGAGTTCAGCCGTATACAAGATGACAGTGGTGAAGGAGGCCTCTGATAGGCCTTTCCCAAGCACAGCGACGATGGTGCGAACATGCCACTGACCTGAACAGAGGAACAAAACAACAGATCCTGAGGATAAGACTGTCATCTCTCAAACACTGATGAAAAAAAGGCAAAATAATAAACATTCCTTTACTGTCCAATTTACTCCACATAATCATCTAGGTATTCATTTTGGGTTGCACTTTATTATAAACGTTCATAAGCATTTATAACCTTTTATACAATATTAATACATATATATTTCTTTATTCATATAATTTCTTTGCATATAGGCATTATAAGCATTATAATTCATAATTAATATACAACCTTTATGATCATTTATAAAGCAATAATAATGGCCTATTTATGTAGTCACCTTTGGGCACAAAGATGTTGATGGCGATGCAGGTTCCCGTTAGCAGAAGAGTGCCTGCCTGGCAGTGTTTCCGACCAATGGTATCGAGACAGAAGTAGACGACCATCTTGGCGGGCACCTCGATGGCAGAGTAGATAAAGTGGGTGAGGTAGACATTCAGGCCAAACCCTGTAATGTTTAAACTGATCCCATAGTATGTTGAGGCCACCCCATACCTGTGAGGAGAGAACACAATGAGATCTACGTTGTGTTTGTCATAAGTTGCACCTCTGTCACTCGGTCGCATCATGCCATTGTTATGAACGTTCTCAAGCCGCCCTCTATAGCAGTGCCCTAAAGTCATGATAAGCCCAGTCATTCTGGGAGGCTAATGACTGTTTAGTCTAAATTACACTATCGTGACTGGAAATATGATGACATTACCAAAGTAGTCAATGAGGTATACATTATGTTTGACTTGATAAAGATAAAAGATAACTCACAGACACATAAGGACACTTTCTACAGAAAAGGATTAATCAAGAGCTCTATCCAATCAGATCTGCTTTCGCCGACATCCGCATTGCAGGGGTGTCAGAGGTGGAACTGCGTTAGACCTGTCAAATCCACAAGTGGCTTCCGGCATTATACCTAAAGCGGACATTGCCATTGGCTGCCTTAACAGAAATCCCATGCAGCCTTGTTTACAAGTTCAAACACTGGAATGTGAGATGTAATTTACACTTGATAAAAATCTTCATTACTTAGTGTTATAATTTTTCCACTTGAGCATAATTATTTCCATATAGCCTACACTTTCTTGTTCTAATCTTCTAACGTGAGTGGGGCGGTTGTGGCTTCGTGACAATCATTGCAAGGGCAGCTACTCACGATTTTACATCACTAAAACTAGTCCACCTCTGACTCTGCCAAAACATCAGCTATGCAGGTGTGTGCTATCACTGGTTAATGTTTGATCTAATTGAATCTAGGCCTAAAACTAGTCCTGTATTAAGAAGCACTTTCAATGGAGATTCTTCATTGGTTTGTGTACTGTATGGGCCGCAAACCAGTCTATGCAGTACCGGTCCATACAGTCCAAACCAGTCCATACAGCCCAAACCAGTCTATACAGCCCCAAACCAGTCTATACAGTACCGGTCTATATAGCCCAACCAGTCCATACAGTCCAAACCAGTTCAAACCAGTCCATACAGCCCCAAACCAGTCTATACAGTACCAGTCCATACAGCCCAAACCAGTCTATACAGCCCCAAACCAGTCTATACAGTACCGGTCTATATAGCCCAACCAGTCCATACAGTCCAAACCAGTTCAAACCAGTCCATACAGCCCCAAACCAGTCTATACAGTACCGGTCCATACAGCCCAAATCAGTCTATACAGTACTGCAAACCAGTTCATACAGCCCCAAACCAGTCCATACAGCCCCAAACCAGTCCATACAGTACATACAAATAGACACAAAGCTGTGTAATGATTTGTGACAGATATGAGACCAGGGGTATACCCAATTCAGTAGCTGTGCAGGCTGGTACACGGAGGCACTGGTGTCTATGGCAGACATCAAGCTCATCTTTCAAATGGGTACACTCGCTCTTCCACCGCAGCTATGTTTTTGGATTGCTTTCAATTTTGAGAATCCTGCTCACTGTCGCTCACTCTCTCTTTCTAAACTTCAACGGATTCGCCGTTTCCTTTTTCCCACCGGGAAATCGTTTCTTGTTCCTCTTCCCGTAAGAACCCTATATCATCCTCGTGCTGGGAGCCTAGTCCCAGATTTTACGCGGTTACGCAAAAGTCATTGCTCTAACATGTCAGTATAAAACGTTTTCAGCCGCTACTCACGGCCCGTTATCTCCCTTTATTTGCAGTGGGGCAGCCACCCCAGAGCCTCATTGGATATGCAACGCACACTGGGGTGCGTCATGACGCACGCCGGCGAATCAGGGTTTTAATTCACTAGGCTATACACAAAACGTTTTTTTTTATTTTTATAAATCTCTCTCTCTCTACGTTGATGACCTGATACCTATTGAATCTCTGAGAGTTTACTGTTGACTTTTGACATTGTGAAAATATATTTTTAAATGTATCAAAGCAATAAAGTTAGGTTTTGAATTAATGTTAATACTTTTTTAGGCCTACCTTTTCCTTCAGATGATTTGTTGCCTGGTTCATTATTTCATATTTAACCAGAAACTTCATTGGTTTATAGGCCTACTGATGAATATTAATTGATGCAAATGAGTTGCTGAGATTTTGTATGTAGTCTAGGCCTTTACACCCTTCTGGCTTTGCACGCACACCTGTCTGTGCTTCAAACCTGTCTGTTAGCTATTCAGCCCCGCAGCCCCGCAAAACGGGCGCAGTGCTACCACAGACTGGAAGTAGTGGAAAGGGGGGGGGGGGGACTTCTAACAACTGGATTTAATAGTTTCTTGTGCATGGCTCAGTGATGTGATGCATTTTTCATAAGAATTGTCTACCGACTATGGATATACCTCCCAACTGACTATGGATATACCTCCCAACTGACTATGGATATACCTTCCAACTGACTATGGATATACCTCCCAACTGACTATGGATATACCTTCCAACTGACTATGGATATACCTCCCAACTGACTATGGATATACCTTCCAACTGACTATGGATATACCTCCCAACCTCTATACCTCCCAACACATTCTGCGAAACAGGTACAGTAATTTCATTGTGAATGATTCAGAACACATTCACTATGGAATGCGATTATACCTTGACTATACCTTGGATTACACTTGAGGTCAAAAAAAGAAGAAGAGATTATTTAGAAACTGTGAAAGATAAACATTGAGTTTAATAGCTTATGCTTGGTGTTGTGTCACTCCGATCACACTCACCCCAATTAGGCCTAATCCTAGGGAAGAAGGGGTAAACAAATGGTTGTGTTTATTCAGCTATAGACAGAGGTGAGATTCCCAGGCTTCTGCCAACATTTGCTCTCCATCCCCCCACGGTTGTGTACCTGCCTTGGAACCTTAAGCTTGAAGCCAACTAGTTGAGTGTTCTGAGCTAGAGTTCTACACCAAGCCGTTTTATACACGATCATGTTCTGAACAGGTATCCCACAGCATAGGAATACAGCTTTGTGTGGCTAGATTTGTTTTGTTACTGGCTTTCAATTATCCTGTTTGACTGTTCATCTGATCAAGGTCTAACAGGCTAGAGGAAATATCTGTGATAAAAAAAATCAACTGTTGAGTAGTACAATTGGAAGAAATTATAGGCCTACTGATAGACCTACTGTGAGACAACAGTGGCACTAACGAGTTATATTAATAACAAAAATGATGATGAAGCTGCTGTAAGTGTTAACACAATACAGCATAAGCACATTTGATAAAATAATTTGTGATGAATAAATAGCCAAAATAGTTCAAGGAAAACCAATAAATTCACACTGCCTTAAAGAGCTTGTCTTACGTTATTCCCATTCATGGCAAAACCTCCCCCTGACAACAGTTGCACATCCTCTCACTCCCTCTTGTGGTGTCACTGGGGATAAACTGCAGTTAGGCCGAACTCAATTTCCTCTATTGGCCCTTATTCTTGAGCGGCAGAGGAGCTGTAAAGAAAAATACTGGAGGATCATAGTATAAGACAGGGAGACAAAACCATAGAATTAGGAATTAGAACGCTAGAATGGACGTGAATCTCCTCCGACCACGCAGCCGTCATACCACTCAAGAAGGAGATGCGTTCTGTCTCCTAGAGATGAAGGTACTTTGGTGCGAAAAGTGAAAATCAATCCCAGAACAACAGCAAAGGACCTTGTGAAGATGCTGGAGGAAACAGCTACAAAAGTATCTGTATCCACAGTAAAATGAGTCCTATATCGGCATAACATGAAAGGCCTTTCAGCAAGGAAGAAGCCACTGCTCCAAAACCACCATAAAAAAGCCAGACTACGGTTTGCAACTGCACATGGGGGACAAAGATCGTACTTCTTGGAGAAATGTCCTCTGGTCTGATGAAACAAAAATAGAACTGTTTGGCCATAATGACCATCGTTATGTTTGGAGGAAAAAGGGGGAGGCTTGCAAGCTGAAGAACCACATCCCAACCGTGACGCACGTGGGTGGCAGCTTCATGTTGTGGGGGTGCTTTGCTGCTGGAGGGACTGGTGCACTTCACAAAATAGATGGCATCATGAGGCAGGAAAATTATGTGGATATATTGAAGCAACATCTCAAGACATCAGTCAAAGTTAAAGCTTGGTCGCAAATGGATCTTCCAAATGGACAATGACCCCAAGCATACTTCCAAAGTTGTGGCAAAATGGCTTAAGGACATCAAAGTCAAGGTATTGGAGTGGCCATCACAAAACCCTGACCTCAATCCCATAGAAAATGTGTGGGCAGAACTGAAAAGCATGTGCAAGCAAGGAGGCCTACAAACCTGACTCAGTTACACCAGCTTTGTCAGGAGGAATGGGACAAAATTCACCCAGCTTATTGTGGGAAGCTTGTGGAAGGCTACCCAAAACGTTTGACCCAAGTTAATCAATTTAAAGGCAATGCTACCAAATACTAATTTGGGTGTATGTAAACTTCTGACCCCCAGGGAATGTGATGAAAGAAATAAAAGCTGAAATAAATCATTCTCTCTACCATTATTCTGACATTTCACATTCTTAAAATAAAGTGGTGATCCTAACTGACCTAAAACAGGGAATTTTTACTAGGATTAAATGTCAGGAATTGTGAAAAACTGAGTTTAAATGTCTTTGGTGTATGTAAACTTCCGACTTCAACTGTATATGCAATCACACCCAAAGGTTATGAGTTCAAATCTTATCACAGACAACTTTAGCACTTTAGCTTATTAGCAACTTTTTAACTACTTACTACTTTTAGGCACCTTACAACTACTTAGCATGTAATCCTTCTCCGAACTCTAACCATAACCTAACCCTTACCCTAAACTTAACCCTTTAACCTAACTCTTGAATTTAAACCTAACCTTAATCCTAACCCCTAACTTCTACCCTAGCTAATGTTTGCAAGCTAACTAACGGTAGTCACCTAGCCACCTAGCGACCTAGCTAGAATTCGTAACATATCATATGTTTTGCAAATTCTTAAGATATTGGAAATTTTACAAATTCGTAACATATAATACGAATTGTAATTCGTAACACATCAAATACGAAACTCCCATCAGCCCTCTCCCTCCTCCATATCCATCAACTTTTTTAAACTTCTAGCTTCATTTTATGAATCCTGTCATGAGGTTGTAATGATTTTCCTCAGATGTGCTTGTTAATTGGAGGATTCCTGAAATCAGAAGGGAATAAACTGGAAAACCAAGGAATTTATTAAACGTTTCTGGATTTTGTAACCCTATATAGAATACAGATCAAAACCACAGATATCGGGAAACAAAGATATATAATCTTAATTTGAACCAGTTTGCTGTAGCAGGAAAATAATCCTGCAACAGGAAATGTGAATTATTATGTGGATTATAATTAATGCACATTTTTGTAGGGGTTGATACATTTTTTCGTAAAGGGAAATCAAGTCTGAAATTTCAGTGGGAAATTACAAACTTCAGCAGCCTTTTAAAACCTCAAATGCAATACAAGTTTTACATTTCTGGCATTGCAGGAATGTTCTCCTGCAACAGGGTGATCAAACTGTGACCAACACCTACGACCAGAGTTGTTTGTTGTTTCTCTGTTATATTATGTTGTAGTCTACTGTGTGGTTTAAATGTGGGAGTTAATGTCTTGTAAAAATGTATTAGAACCACATTAAAGCTACAGTTTGGGATTTGGGAAGCTATTCAATGGTTATTTCAATTATTTATATCTATTTACCCATTGGTTTTTGAAGAATCCAACTTTTAAATGACTTATAAGGTTAGCACAACTGTCTGTCTTTATCATAACCCAAAATATATGGTGCTATTACTGCATTACAATTCTGTAAATAAACAATGTATAACCACAAACCATGGTTTTTATCTGAGGGTCTGTCTGTCGACTCCATCTCCCTAGTGTGAGCTGAGCATCTGAGTCTAGTACTAAGACCCTATGGCTAAATGTGGTGCATGACAACTCTGCAGTCATTTATCTGTTTGTAATGATTACTATGTTCCAGCAGAGGGCCACAGCTCAGCGATGATTAAGTGTATTGGGTGAAAACGAGTTCATATACAGAATAATAGTCTGTCTGCCACTGAGGGAGACATGTTTACACCAACAGCAGCAGGAAGAGAGTTAGAAACAGGGATGTCTAAGTAGATCATAGGCAGCCAGCAGTAAAGTCATTCTCTTTGGTGCCTTGGTCCTTGACACATTTACACTCAGACACATAACCACACATGGCTCCTCATCTCTTACTGTCACTCTCCCTCCTCTTTCTCACCTCTTTAGCAGACTATGGTACCCACCTTTGAGAAACACAAAATGAAGAAACAGACATAGGGGCCCTGTTCACTTATAAGAGAATAGCCCTGCCTGAGACATGTACGCCGAATTGTCTCCCTTGGAACAAAACAAATGTATCTTGGTTCTAATAGATCAAATGACATTTAAGGAGAATATCACAGTTTTTATCCCCTTCACTTTGTGTTTCAGGAAATGCTCCATCAGCACTATTCACCTATGTTCTCCTACCCTTGTATATATGCCCAAATATACAGTAGGTTTAAAATCATTTGAAAGTTGTTAGCTGAAGAGGTTTTTAAAGATGTTCTGCTTGTCCTTGTTTGATCCAGCATTGCACTCATAGTGTTTGTAATATTGTGTAGAGCTCTTGTTGAGTGAGAAACACTCCTGGCTGTATGAACATGTCTGCCTCCCCACTGAAGATGACATCAGGGTTCAATTCCTGACTCCAGCCTTTCTCCACCATGTCTACTTACCCATCTCTTTCTACAACTTTCTACTGAAGTATCAACATTATGAAACAAACCAGTGTTGGAAACCTGTGTCCGTGCAATATATAAATATTTATTGAATGTGAATACTGATGTAGCCTATAGTTTGAACGTGACGTCACTTCAAATACTGTATATCAACCACAGAGACAAGAGATTGGCTACAGAACCTACAAGGTGCATGCTACACGTTCCACTGGAATTGGTTTATTACAGAAGCAATGGTAGAATTACAAACTCAGCATGCTATAGCCACTCTGTACAACAGTTCTGAAGTCAGAAATATCATACTCTTGGAACAGTTTGAAACTTGTGTACAGTATGTGGCCCTAAACAATAACACCTATGCAGTTCATTAAATGTCTCAGTCACTGATCCAGCTCATTATTTTTCTGTGACTTCAGCAGGACCTCAGTTTTCTCCAGCGGTGAGACAAAGATGGGATTTCTGGAGAGAGAAGGACAATTTTTTGTTTATGTACATACCAGTCAAAAGTTTGGACACACCTACTCATGCAAGGGTTTCTCTTTATTTTTTACTATTTTCTACATTGTTGAATAATAGTGGAGACATCAAAGCTATGAAATAACACATATGGACTCATGAGTAACCCAAAAAGTGTTAAACAAATAAAAATAGATCTTCTATTTGAGATTCTTCAAAGTAGCCAAGTAGCCCTTTGCCTTGATGACAGCTTTGCACACTCTTAACACTCTTAACACTCTTAACACTTGCACACTCTTTGCACACTCTTAACAATCTCTCAACCAGCTTCACCTGGAATGCTTTTCCAACCAGTTTTGAAGGAGTTCCCACATATGCTGAGCACTTGTTGGCTGTTTTTCCCTCAATCTGTTGTCCAACTCATCTCAAACCATCTCAATTGGGTTGAGGTCAGGTGATTGTGGAGGCCAGGTAATCTAATGCAGCACTCCATCACTCTCCTTCTTGGTCAAATAACACTTACACAGCCTAGAGGTGTGTTAGGTCATTGTCCTATTGAAAAACAAATTATAGTCCCACTAAGAGCAAACCAGATGGAATGGTGGATCGCTACAGAATACTGTGGTAGCCATGCTGATTGTGTGCCTTGAATTCTAAATAAATCACAGGCGGTGTCACCAGCGAAGCACCCCCACACCATCACACCTTCTCGTCCATGCTTCATGGTGGGAACCACACATGCGGACATCATCCGTTCACCTACTCTGCGTCTCACAAAGAAAATTTGGACTCATCAGACGAAAGGACAGACTTCCACCAGTCTAATGACCATTGTTAGTGTTTCATCTTATTGGTGTCCTTTAGTAGTGGTTTCTTTGCAGCAATTCGACCATGAAGGCCTGATTCACACAGTCTCCTCTGAACAGTTGATGTTGAGATGTGTCTGTTACTTGAGCTCTGTGAAGCCTTTATTTGGGCTGACATTTCTGAGTCTGGTAACTCTAATGAACTTATCCTCTGCCTTAGAGGTAACTCTGGGTCTTCCTTTCCTGTGGAGGTCCTCAAGAGACAGCTTCATCATAGCGCTTGATGGTTTTTGCGACTGCACTTGAAGAATCTTTCAAAGTTGTTGAAATTTTACGTATTGACTGACCTTCATGTCTTAAAGTATTGATGGATTGTCGTTTCTCTTTGCTTATTTGAGCTGTTCTTGTCATAATATGGACTTGGTCTTTTACCAAATAGGGCTATCTTCTGTATACCACCTGTGGTCATCAGCGAAATGGGACACACCTGGGCTCTGGTGTGTCCCGGGGATAAATACACCTTTCCCCCATTCATTGAAGAGACTCTCCACCCTCTGGGGAGCCAGGCCCAGCCAATCAGAATGAGTTTTTCCCCACAAAAGGGCTTTATTACATACCGAAATACACCTCAGTTTCATCAGCTGTCCGAGTGGCTGGTCTCAGACGATACAGCAGGTGAAGAAAACAGGACCCACCGGTCCTGGGCTGGCGTGGTTATACGTGTTCTGCAGTTGTGAGGCTGGTTGGACATATTGCCAAAGACAAATGAATATTCAATTCTCTGTCATCAGCTCTGGTGGACATTCCTGCAGTCAGCATGTAAATTGCACGCTCCCTCAAAACTTGAGACATCTGTGGTATGTGTGTGACAAAACTGCACATTTTAGAGTGGCCTTTTATTGTCCCCAGCACAAGGTGCACCTGTGTAATGATCGTGCTGTTTAATCAGCTTGTTGATATGCCACACCTGTCAGGTGGATGGATTATCTTGGCAATTTGATTATCTAGGGTCAATTTGTTATATTTGGAGTACTTCTCCTGTCCTATCCGGTGTCCTGTGTGAATTTAAGTATGCTCTCTCTAATTCTCTCTTTCTCTCTTTCTTTCTCTCTCTCAGAGGACCTGATCCCTAGGACCATGCCTCAGGACTACCTGACATGATGACTCCTTGCTGTCCCCAGTCGACCTGGCCGTGCTGCTGCTCCAGTTTCAACTGTTCTGATTGTGATTATTATTATTTGACCATGCTGGTCATTTATGAACATTTGAACATCTTGGCCATGTTCTGTTATAATCTCCACCCGGCACAGCCAGAAGAGGACTGGCCACCCCACATAGCATGGTTCCTCTCTAGGTTTCTTCCTAGGTTTTGGCCTTTCTATGGAGTTTTTCCTAGCCACCGTGCTTCTACACCTGCATTGCTTGCTGTTTGGGGTTTTAGGCTGGGTTTCTGTACAGCACTTTGAGATGTCAGCTGATGTACAAAGGGCTATATAAATACATTTGATTTGATTTGATTTAGACTGTATGTTAACTCAGCAAAAAAAGAAACTTCCCTTTTTCAGGACCCTGTCTTTCAAAGATAATTTATAAAAACCAAAATAACTACACAGATCTTCATTGTAAAGTGTTTAAACACTGTTTCCCATGCTTTTTCAATTAACTATAAACAATTAATGAACATGCACCTGTGGAACGGTCGTTAAGACACTAGTAGCTTACAGACGGTAGGAAATTAAGGTCACAGTTATGAAATCGTAGGACACTGAAGAGGCCTTTCTACTGACTCTGAAAAACACCAAAATAAAGATGCCCAGGGTCCCTGCTCATCTGTGTGAACGTGCCTTAGGCATGCTGCAAGGAGGCATGAGGACTGCAGAGGTGGCCAGGGCAATACATTGCAATGTTGGTACTGTGAGAGGGTCTGTCATGGTCTGGAGTGGTGTGTTACAGCATCATCGGACTGAGCTTGTTGTCATTGCAGGCAATCTCAACGCTGTGCATTACAGGGAAGACATCCTCCTCCCTCATGTGGTACCCTTCCTGCAGGCTCATCCTGACATTACCCTCCAGCATGACAATGCCACCAGCCATACTGCTCGTTCTGTGCAGGATTTCCTGCAAGACAGGAATGTCAGTGTCCTGACATGGCCAGTGAAGAGCCTGGATCTCAATCCCATTGAGCACATCTGGGACCTGTTGGATCGGAGGGTGAGGGTTAGGGCCATTCCCCCCAGAAATGTCCGGGAACTTGCAGATGCCTTGGTGGAAGTGTGGGGTGACATCTCACAGCAAGAACTGGCAAATCTTAATGCAGCTGGTGGCCACACCAGATGCTGACTGTTACTTTTGATTTCAACCCCCCTCCCCTTTTTTCAGGGTCACATTATTCAATTTCTGTAAGTCACATGTCTG
Organism: Oncorhynchus mykiss; assembly: GCF_057628025.1. NCBI lineage: Eukaryota > Metazoa > Chordata > Actinopteri > Salmoniformes > Salmonidae > Oncorhynchus > Oncorhynchus mykiss. Next base: position 84,320,400 of record NC_143022.1, on the reverse strand, counting down.
TGGAACTTGTTCAGTTTATGTCTCAGTTGTTGAATCTTGTTCTGTTCATACAAATATTTACACATGTTAAGTTTTCTGTAAATAAACACAGTTGACAGTGAGAGGACGTTTCTTTTTTTGTTGAGTTTATGTATGTATCAAGGTGACATCTAAATGGTTATCAATATTACTTATTTCTTGTGTAGGCTACAATCCTACTTGAAATAAAATCATGTGAGAGATAAAAATTTCCACTTATCTACCACCGGCAACAAGACTATGATATCCAGTAGGAAGCACTTCAAGTCAGCTGGCACAACACTGGAGCACTGACTGCCTGCTTAAAGCCAATTCATGCTTGATCTGAAAATGTGGTCGGAGGCTCCGTATGAAGGGTGTGACACAATTCTGGAGCTTCCAGAGGCATGCTGTGGCCAAATTGAGCTCTGTAGCGCATCTCCGTGCGCCTCCCAAATTGTGTAACAATGTGGAGGGCCCCATATAGCTCCGTATTGACATGATTGTTTGGTGGGAGGTCCTGTATAAACACTAACTCACTTCCTCTACAACTTCCTTCACAACAGCTCTGCTCTGCTCAGCGAAGCTCAAGAAGTATAAATGCCCTGACTTCTGCAGAGGACGTACAATGCTGTATGGCAACTGCAGAAGTCAGATTTACCATGCAGAGCCTTTTAATATCGACTCGTAGTGCAGCCCAATCAGCCACGCAAACAGTCTTGAGTGACAACAAAGCTGCCCAATTAGCTGATTCTCTTTTCATACGCCCACTCCTTTCAACATATCCACTCACGCATACTCCTGTCACCATATTGGGGTGACGCTACCCATACTCCTGTTGCCATATTGAGCTGCAGCTACCCATACTCCTGTTGCCATATTGAGCTGCAGCTACCCATACTCCTGTTGCCATAATGGGGTGAAGCTACCCATACTCCTGTTGCCATAATGGGGTGAAGCTACCCATACTCCTGTTGCCATATTGAGCTGCAGCTACCCATACTCCTGTTGCCATATTGAGCTGTAGCTACCCATACTCCTGTCGCCATATTGGGGTGAAGCTACCCATACTCCTGTTGCCATATTGGGGTGAAGCTACCCACACTCCTGTTGCCATATTGAGCTGCAGCTACCCATACTCCTGTTGCCATATTGAGCTGTAGCTACCCATACTCCTGTCGCCATATTGGGGTGAAGCTACCCATACTCCTGTTGCCATATTGGGGTGAAGCTACCCATACTCCTGTTGCCATATTAGGGTGAAGCTACCATTACTCCTGTTGCTATATTAGGGTGAAGCTACCCATACTCCTGTTGCCATATTAGGGTGAAGCTACCCTTACTCCTGTTGCTATATTAGGGTGAAGCTACCCATAGTCCTGTTGCCATATTAGGGTGAAGCTACCCTTACTCCTGTTGCTATATTAGGGTGAAGCTACCCTTACTCCTGTTGCCATATTAGGGTGAAGCTACCCTTACTCCTGTTGCCATATTGGGCTGCAGCTACCCATATTTGCATGGGTAGCTGCAATAAAACGCACAGGGCTGAGCTGTTTTGTACTGGATTGCATGGTTTAGTCCTGCTCTATGCAACTGTAGGCCTAAACTTGTCAGCTATTGTGTTCATTGATTAATTGCAGTTAATCATTTTGGATGGAAAAAGTCTAGGTAACAAATGGGCTATAAATACCACTGTTTACCCTGGCTAGAGGGACAGGGTGCATAGAAGGCTAGACTATGCAGTTGCTGTTGTTAGTAGCCTACAGTTGATCAGACTGAAAAATATGATATTTTTCATACAATAAAACATGTCAGATTGCTAATGTTTAGGTGTAGGGTGCTACATTTATGGAATAGTTTTTGCTTGTGTCTGTCAGGAGTGATGTGTTATCACACTTGTTTAACAAATTCCGGAGGAAAGCAGAGAGCGCGCCTTGAGCTTTGTGCTTGTGCCCGTCTTGCATGACTTACGATTTCCGTGAATCTGATTGGTCAAGACATGCAAAGAGCCTGCAACAGCACTTTGATGTAAGGGACAGAGAAATTGAGTTGACAAATCGGTCTAAAGAACAACCCTATGCCTGTCTTTTTAATGCATCAATATATTTTATAAAACTAAATCAAACTGATAGAAAAGTGCTGTTGCAAATCCCTTGCAAAAAAAGATTGCAGTTTTGAAACTGCAGTAAAAGTGCAGTAACTTCATTCAACTATGGTATTTTGGACGCAGTATTTGCAGAATAACTGCAGTTATACTGCACTCTGACTGCAAGGGATGCCGCCTCATACCATCTTTTCCTGACGGCCCTGGTAGACAGTGGTGTAAAGTAACTAAGTACAAATACTTTGAAGTACGAACGTTGTACATACTATTTCAATTTGTTGACTACTTTTACTTTTACTCCCCTATTTCCATAGAAAGCATGTACTTTTTACTCCCATATATTTTCCCTGACACCTAAAAGTACTCGTTACATTTAGAATGCTTGGACAAGAAAATGGTCCAATTCAAGCACTTATCATGAGAACATGTGGTCATCCAGTTTCAACTGTTCACCCGACGTGCTACCTGTCCCTGCTGTTTTGATAGAGATACTGTGAATGATCGGCTATGAAAAGCCAACTGACATTTACTCCTGAGGTGCTGACCTGTTGCACCCTCTACAACCACTGTGGTTATTATTTTTTGACCCTGCTGGTCATCTATGAACATTTGAACATCTTGGCCATGTTCTGTTATAATCTCCACCCGGCACAGCCAGAAGAGGACTGGCCACCCCTCATAGCCTGGTTCCTCTCTAGGTTTCTTCTTAGGTTTTGGCCTTTCTAGGGAGTTTTTCCTAGCCCCCGTGCTTCTACTCCTGCATTGCTTGCTGTTTGGGGTTATAGGCTGGGTTTCTGTACCACACTTTGTGACATCAGTTGATTTAAGAAGGGCTTTATAAATACATTTGATTGATTGATTGCTCCCTGCTGCCTCTGATCTGGCAGACTTACTAAACACAAATGCTTTGTTTGTAATTGATGTATGAGAATTATTGTTCCCCTGGCTATCCGTAAATAAATCAAAAACAAGAAAATCGTGCCATCTGTTTTGCTTAATATAAGGAATTTGAAATTATTTATTGAAATTACGTTTACTTTGGATACTTAAGTATATTTAAAAACAAACACTTTTAGACTTTTACCCAAGTAGTATTTTATTGGGTAAATATCACTTTTACTTGAGTCATTTTCTGTTAAGATATCTTTACTTTTACTCAAGTATGACCATTTGGTACTTTTTCCACTACTGCTGGTATATACTGTAACAGCGGGTTACAAATTACACTGACAATCTTTGTGAAGTCGGCTGGGTTACCTTTTTTTTGTTTGTTCAATATCCTCAATGGTCTCTGGCAGCCTTGCATTGTGGGTTTCTGGGAGAAGGAAGGCCACCAGACCAGAAAGAATGGACACACAACAGATGATGACTTCAGGGAGGGGCTTCCACACGTCCTCCAATAGAATGATGAGGGGTGCTATGGACACGCCCAACCGAGCCATGAAGTTATTGTAACCCAACCCATTTTGTCTGTTAGGGGGAAAATGTTGATAGTGAGACTCAGAAAACTACTGCTGAGACTGAAGCTGTCCTAATATGGACACCGTACATTGCATTCCACAGGTCTCCCTTGAAAAATAGGTATTTTGACCTCAATGGGACAACATGGTAAAATAAAGGTAACATTTCTTTTATTTTTGTTAGTAATTTTTGTTATGCGCCTGAGCAACTCTCACAGCTCCCCTGGCGCACTCTTTGCTGATAAATACTTTGTTGAGGGAAAATGTACTTGATACGATTGTGATGTGTTGTTGTCTCACCTAGCTATCTTAAGATGAATGCACTAATTGTCAGTCGCTCTAGCTAAGATCGTCTGCTAAATTACTAAAATGTCAATGTAAAATGTTAAATAAAGCATGCTTCAGTTTGAAGAAATGAACTCTAATAGTGTTTCAATGTGAAAATGCTCCGGTAAATCTGACCTCACGACCGTAGGGTAGAGTTCAGCCGTATACAAGATGACAGTGGTGAAGGAGGCCTCTGATAGGCCTTTCCCAAGCACAGCGACGATGGTGCGAACATGCCACTGACCTGAACAGAGGAACAAAACAACAGATCCTGAGGATAAGACTGTCATCTCTCAAACACTGATGAAAAAAAGGCAAAATAATAAACATTCCTTTACTGTCCAATTTACTCCACATAATCATCTAGGTATTCATTTTGGGTTGCACTTTATTATAAACGTTCATAAGCATTTATAACCTTTTATACAATATTAATACATATATATTTCTTTATTCATATAATTTCTTTGCATATAGGCATTATAAGCATTATAATTCATAATTAATATACAACCTTTATGATCATTTATAAAGCAATAATAATGGCCTATTTATGTAGTCACCTTTGGGCACAAAGATGTTGATGGCGATGCAGGTTCCCGTTAGCAGAAGAGTGCCTGCCTGGCAGTGTTTCCGACCAATGGTATCGAGACAGAAGTAGACGACCATCTTGGCGGGCACCTCGATGGCAGAGTAGATAAAGTGGGTGAGGTAGACATTCAGGCCAAACCCTGTAATGTTTAAACTGATCCCATAGTATGTTGAGGCCACCCCATACCTGTGAGGAGAGAACACAATGAGATCTACGTTGTGTTTGTCATAAGTTGCACCTCTGTCACTCGGTCGCATCATGCCATTGTTATGAACGTTCTCAAGCCGCCCTCTATAGCAGTGCCCTAAAGTCATGATAAGCCCAGTCATTCTGGGAGGCTAATGACTGTTTAGTCTAAATTACACTATCGTGACTGGAAATATGATGACATTACCAAAGTAGTCAATGAGGTATACATTATGTTTGACTTGATAAAGATAAAAGATAACTCACAGACACATAAGGACACTTTCTACAGAAAAGGATTAATCAAGAGCTCTATCCAATCAGATCTGCTTTCGCCGACATCCGCATTGCAGGGGTGTCAGAGGTGGAACTGCGTTAGACCTGTCAAATCCACAAGTGGCTTCCGGCATTATACCTAAAGCGGACATTGCCATTGGCTGCCTTAACAGAAATCCCATGCAGCCTTGTTTACAAGTTCAAACACTGGAATGTGAGATGTAATTTACACTTGATAAAAATCTTCATTACTTAGTGTTATAATTTTTCCACTTGAGCATAATTATTTCCATATAGCCTACACTTTCTTGTTCTAATCTTCTAACGTGAGTGGGGCGGTTGTGGCTTCGTGACAATCATTGCAAGGGCAGCTACTCACGATTTTACATCACTAAAACTAGTCCACCTCTGACTCTGCCAAAACATCAGCTATGCAGGTGTGTGCTATCACTGGTTAATGTTTGATCTAATTGAATCTAGGCCTAAAACTAGTCCTGTATTAAGAAGCACTTTCAATGGAGATTCTTCATTGGTTTGTGTACTGTATGGGCCGCAAACCAGTCTATGCAGTACCGGTCCATACAGTCCAAACCAGTCCATACAGCCCAAACCAGTCTATACAGCCCCAAACCAGTCTATACAGTACCGGTCTATATAGCCCAACCAGTCCATACAGTCCAAACCAGTTCAAACCAGTCCATACAGCCCCAAACCAGTCTATACAGTACCGGTCCATACAGCCCAAATCAGTCTATACAGTACTGCAAACCAGTTCATACAGCCCCAAACCAGTCTATACAGTACTGCAAACCAGTCCATACAGCCCCAAACCAGTCCATACAGCCCCAAACCAGTCCATACAGTACATACAAATAGACACAAAACTGTGTAATGATTTGTGACAGATATGAGACCAGGGGTACTCACCACACTATGCCTGTTATTAGAGCCAGAAATACTCACCACACTATGCCTGTTATTAGAGTCATAAATACTCACCACACTATGCCTGTTATTAGAGTCATAAATACTCACCACACTAAGCCTGTTAGTAGAGCCATAAATACTCACCACACTATGCCTGTTATTAGAGCCATAAATACTCACCACACTATGCCTGTTATTAGAGTCATAAATACTCACCACACTATGCCTGTTATTAGAGTCATAAATACTCACCACACTATGCCTGTTATTAGAGTCATAAATACTCACCACACTAAGCCTGTTAGTAGAGCCATAAATACTCACCACACTATGCCTGTTAGTAGAGCCAGAAATACTCACCACACTATGCCTGTTATTAGAGTCATAAATACTCACCACACTATGCCTGTTATTAGAGTCATAAATACTCACCACACTAAGCCTGTTATTAGAGCCATAAATACTCACCACACTATGCCTGTTATTAGAGCCAGATATACTCACCACATTATGCCTGTTATTAGAGTCATAAATACTCACCACACTATGCCTGTTATTAGAGCCAGAAATACTCACCACACTATGCCTGTTATTAGAGTCATAAATACTCACCACACTATGCCTGTTAGTAGAGCCAGAAATACTCACTACACTATGCCTGTTATTAGAGCCAGAAATACTCACCACACTATGCCTGTTATTAGAGTCATAAATACTCACCACACTATGCCTGTTAGTAGAGCCAGTCTTCTCATCTTTGGGGTCCTCACCAGGTCCAGGTAGGAGTAGGTCTTGTTATGGTTGTCCGTGCCAACCACATCAGACAGGTGCTAAGCAGTATGGGAGAGAGGCTAAGTTAGTTTATTTTAATTATTTGACCAGGTAAGTTGACTGAGAAAACATTCTCATTTAGAGCATGGGGAATAGTTACAGGGGAGATGAATGAGCCAATTGTAAACTGGGGATGATTAGGTAACGGTATGAGGGGCAGAGTGGGAATTTATCCAGGACACTGGGGTTAACACCCCTACTCTTATGATAAGTGCCGTGGGATTTTTAGTGACCACAGAGAGTCAGGACACCCATTTAACATCCCATCCAAAATACAGCACCCTACACAGGGCAATGGTAGTTATTTTTTAGACCAGAGGAAAGGGTGCCTCCCACTGGCCCTCCAACAGCATCTGGTCTTCCATCCAGGGACCAACCCTGCTTAGCTTCAGAAGCAAGGCAGCAGTGGGATGCAGGGCGGTATGCTGCTGGCTTGGGATAGTTAGTTCCAGTGTGTTACATTTATGGCTATTGTATCCTCCACATACAGTACCAGTCAAAAGTTTGGACACACCTACTCATTCCAGGGGTTTTCTTTATTTGTACTATTTTCAACATTGTAGAATAATAGTGAAGACATCAAAACGATGAAATATCACATATGGAATCATGTAGTAAAAAAATAAGTGTTAAATCAATCAAAATATATTTTCTATTTGAGATTCTGCAAAGTAGCCACCCTTTGCCTTGATGACAGCTTTGCACACTCTTGGCATTCTCTCAACCAGCTTCACCTGGAATGCTTGTCCAACTGTATTGAAGGAGTTCCCACATATTCTAAGCACTTGTTGGCTGCTTTTCCTTCACTCTGCGGTCCATCTCATCCCAAACCATCTCATTTGGGTTGAGGTTGGGTGATTGTGGAGGTCAGGTCATCTGATGCAGCACTCCATCACACTCCTTCTTGTTCAAATAGCCCTTACACAGCCTGGAGGTGTGTCGGGTCATTGTCCTGTTGAAAAATAAATGATAGTCCCACTAAGCGCAAAGCAGATGGGATGATGTATTGCTGCAGAATGCTGTGGTAGCCATGCTGTTTGTGTGCCTTGAATTCTAAATAAATTACAAACGGTGTCACCAGCAAAGCACCCCCTCCCCTTCACACCTCCTCTTCCATGCTTCACGATGGGAACCACACATACGGAGATCATCCATTCACCTACTCTGCATCTCACAAAGACACGTCTGTTGGAACCAAAAATCTCAAATTTGGAGTCATCAGACCAAAGGACAGATTTCCACTGGTCTAATGTCCATGTTTATGTTTCTTGGCCCAAACAAATCTCTTCTTCTTATTGATGTCCTTTAGTAGTGGTTTATTTGCAGCAATTCGACCATGAAGGCCTGATTCACGCAGTCTCCTCTGAACAGTTGATGTTGAGATGTGTCTGCTCCTTGAACCATGTGAAACATTTATTTGGGCTGCAATTTCTGAGGCTGGTAACTCTAATGAACTTAACCTCTGCAGCAGAGGTAACTCTGGGTCTTCCTTTCCTGTGGAGGTCCTCGAGAGCCAGTTTCATCATAGCGCTTGATGGTTTTTGCGACTGCACTTGAAGAAATTTTCAACGTTCTTGAAATTTTACGGGTTGACTGACCAATGATGGACTGTCGTTTCTCTTTGCTTATTTGTGTAGTTCTTGCCATAATACGGACTTTGTCTTTTACTAAATAGGGCAATCTTCTGTACACCACCCCTACCTTGTCACAACATAATTGATTGGCTCAAACGCATTAAGAAGAAAATAAATTCCACAAATTAACTTTAACAAGGCACACCTGTTAATTGAAATGCATTCTAGGTGACTACCTCATGAAGCTGGTTGAGAGAATGCCAATAGTGTGTCATCAGGGCAAAGGGTGGCTACTTGAAGAATCTCAAATATAAAATATCAAATGCATTTTGATTTGTTTAACACTTTTTTGGTTACTACATGATTCCATATGTGTTATTTCATAGTTTTGATGTCTTCACTATTATTCTTCAATGTAGAAAATAGTAAAAAATTAAGTTAAGCCCTTGAATTAGTAGGTGTGTCCAAACTTTTGACTGGTACTGTATATTTGTGCTTCAAACCTATGCTCTTTCTAACACCTCATAACTGTAATAAAGCTGTATAAATGATCGCATGCCATGCGCATTTTTGAATAAGAGTAAATATTAGCAGTAAATACTAGCAACTGAAAATTGTTGCATTTACCTCAAGTTTGATTTTGGACGTGAAGTCCTTTCTGTTGTTAAAACGAGCACATTTCTCCAGGTAAAGATGGGCTCTTTCCACTTTGCCATTGGCTATGAGCCACCTGGCAGACTCAGGGAGCCACCTGCAGTGATGATGAACCATTACAATGGGTCAAAGCACAATAATAACAATTTCCCTGCATAATGTAGTGAATTTGGAGTGTAGCCTCAAATCCTGACTCGAACTTGGGTTCCTGTGACTCGTCCAACACTTCAACTGTTATGCCAAGAAGTGGGCCGACCCTCTTGAAGAGGTCACTAAGGACCTTGTCCTAAGGTCACTACAACACTGTAGTGAACTATATTTAAGCAATAAGGCCCGAGGGTGTGTGGTATAGAGAGTGCCTGAATACAGCCCTTAGTCGTGGTAAATTGGCCATACAACACAAACCACAGAGGTGCTTTATTGCTATTATAAACTGGCTTCAAATGTAACTAGAACAGTAAAATATACATGTTTTGTCATACCCGTGGTATGTGGCCTCATATACCATGGCTTTCAGCCAATCAGCATTCAGGGCTCGAACCACCCAGTTTATATTATACAGTAGTATACTGTATGTGATGCAAAATTTGGAATGTGCATTATTCAGGTGAGTTCTTCTACACCATGGTGGTGGCTGGTTACACATGTATAGTTATGCATCTTCGTCTGCATCTTGTACCATGCTGTATCAAAAACATGTCAAATCCAGATATCCATTGATATGTTTAGGATATGGTCCGGATATCACCCAGTGTATTCTTACCACCAAGTGATGATAGCCAAGCCCAGGGGTGCAGAGACAGCTATCATTAGCATCCGCCAATCATTCACTTGATACGCAATGCCCGCTAGCATCATGTTGCCAAACGACCAGGCCATGCTGCCCGTTATACCTATTAAAGCCCGGTGCTTAATGTCCACCCACTCCACACCTTGAAAGAATGTAAATAGAGTTAAAAAATGTTGTTGGGTTTCACTTTACATAAAGTTTATCTTATACCTCTGTAACAACACTAACTACGCTATTAAATACACTGTATTAACATGTTGTTAGGTAATACTTTCCTAACTGCATTTCATTAAATTGCTTAGCAATGGAGTCAAACATTTTGTTCATATGAAATCTATAGAGCTTAGCTTACTGAGAACGGTCGAGATGATGCTGATGCCTGTAAGTCCAAAGCCAGTAAAGAATCTCATCACTCCGAACATGGTATAGGAGTTAGAGAATGCACTGGCAAATCCAAATACCATGGATATGGTATAGGACACCAATAGCATAGGCTTCCTCCCAAACCTGGAAAAGAGCATTCAAGAAACATAGCCACAAATAAATAATTCAATGTATAAAGAAAGAATGTAGATATCAGGTATTGGGGTAAAATGACCTACTTGTCAGTGAGGGTACCAAAGGCTATAGCTCCAATCATCACGCCAACAAAGAAGATGGTGGCTGTGGCTTTATTCATGCCTTTTCTGTCACAGACAAGGTCCCACTTTATAGAAAGAGGAGCAATGATAGTGACAGTCAAGAAAGCATGAGTTCACAATTCCTATCATATGTACCAGTTGAAGTAGGATAATAATAATGATAATAGTATGTTACTTAAAGTGGGGACAATATCTAACCAGTGAAATTCTGATTGAATAAATGGGCACAGAATTGCATGTCATGTGGCTATAACAACAAACCAGGGAATTTGAAAATAATTGACTAACTCTGAGGGGTCTCATTTAAAACATTTTTCTCTCTTAATTGTCTTACAGAGTTTTCAATTTGGTTCTGTATTGTGTTCATGGTTCAAGACACTGTATAATTTGCTCAAATCCTTGGTTAATACAAAATGACATTAATCTGCTGGTCGTAGGTCGGGGGGCCAGAACATCATTATAATCATTAATGTACTGCAACGACCACAATTAAGACCAAACGGGCAAGACGTCTACATTTCATTTGGCAATATCATAATCGTTTCATACCTTCATTATATTGAGACAGGATCGATCACACACTGTTTGTCTCTCTATTTAATCAGTGGGATACTTGGGAATGGAAATGCCAACGTAAAATCATTTTAAGCTGAATTACGTTTTTATTTTTTTCTTAAGAATAAAATCGCTTGCAGGACGAATTTGGCCTGTTGCCTTCCTCTGCTATATTCCTTTTATCTTGTCAACCTTTGTAATTTGCTTTGGCCTTTGAACCATTACCATCAGCTATCCACCACTCAACTGATATCATTGGAAGTATTTTACCTCTGTTGCCATAGTGGATTTGAAGGTGCTGTTGTCATATGTCCATCCATTCTGACAGGGGACTGTAGCTAGATCACTGTTATTGGAGTTGGACAGGATGTGGAACTGGGGCTCTGGGAACATCTTACAGGAGCTTGGAGTTCCATCTTCCTGTACTGGAACGCTGACAGTCAGTCTCTGCTCCTGGGTCAGATTCCCAAAGAGGCTGCCATCATCCAGAGCGCTGAGGTCACAGTGGTGAGAGGGTACGGCGGCAATGAAGTTATTCAGCAGGAAGTGACACGGTAGTATCACTCGAGGGATACAGAGCAGAGTGACGATCAGCACCTGAAACCATCCACAGCCATCGATCTCCTCTAGAATGTTGTCAAACTTCATCCTCAAGCTTGGGCAAGAGGGTGATCCTTTGCAATACAGCTAAAAGTGGAAGACAATCAATGTAATTTAAACCTTGCAGAAAATTGACACATACCCCACTGTGTTGTTTGGGGGTGTAGAGCAAAACGGAGAACACAATCATAAAAGTGAGGTCATATTAGTTTGTAGCCCAAACGGTTCGCACACTACAGAAAGAAGTTGGCACATCAGCTTTACCGACTTCAGACGAGTTCCGTGGGCTTATGGGGGTTTTACCTTTCGGACCGTGGGCTTATGGGGGTTTTACCTTTCGGACGGACGTGAGACGACCGATTTTCGGGATTTCTCAGTCTGACAAACATTGCTGTAGCTCGGCCTCCTTCTATGCAGATGCGTAAGGCTGACAAATGTGGATGCGATGGATTGACATGCAGTCCATGCAAAAAATATATATATTTTAGCTTAAACTGACAGATTTTGATGGGGGTTTATTTTATTATGTTACTTAGATTGACACACACACACTCTTAAGGATTTAATTATAATCCACATAATAATTCACATTTCCTGTTGCTGCAGGATTATTTGCCTGCTGTAGCAAACTGGCTCAAATTAAGATCCTACATCTGTATTCATCCACGGAGCTTGAGAGGATTAAATCATTTAGGACTTACTTAGTAGAGGTCTTGGGTCCAGAGAGGGTGGGCGAGAGACTCTTCTGGCCAGTACTTCCCTCTAGCAGTGGAACCACAGACAACTCTCCCCACAGGATGAAGTCGTGAGTTCTAAGAGCTTCTGATGTCCTCTCTACTGGAAACACGTCCTTCTCAGGTAGAAACACCTCCACTGGCTTTCCAACAGAAGTATAAGTAGATAGGTCTCTAAGTCACCTTCGATAAGCTTTGAGGAAATATGTTCCCAGACCCCAGATAACCAAAATGGGAAACAAAGTTTATGCCACTTCCAGACTCAATCACACTCCCCCTCTCTCCCCACCTCCTGAACCCCTGCGCTGGGAGCAGAGTTCAGAAACTAGACTGTTGTGTTAGCTGACAGCTGGACCAGTGTGAGGCAAGCACATTGGCCAAGAGCTGAGCTGTTCTGATTGGAGAGGTGTGACAAACATTTTATAATTTGTTTATATAATATTTTTTTGTCACAACATATTGGTACGTTGATACACTGCTGACATTGTGCATAAGTCAATATAGTTCATTGTCCACACACACACAATGTTTTTCTTTTGAGTGTTTTCACATTCTTGTAATAAATATGCTGTGATACAGAAAAAAGTAGGTACTGACACTAAAGTCTCCTTTACACCTTGTGCTAACATGTGAGTTTTGTGATCTGATCAACATGATCCAATCACGATCTGATAAAGGTTTGTCACGTATTCACATTGTATTCAAATGTCTTTCTTATGCATTCACCGTGTTGGCATTGTTACCAGACTATCTGGTGCCTCTTTGCATGCAAATGAATTAGGACTGACTCAACTTAGATGGCTTAAACACACTTTTTTGCTACCATTCAAAATGTCTAAACTATAATTCATTTGCATTGCGGAATGCAGACTTCAAAACTAAACTCAAATCATTGCCACAAAACTTACAGAATGTTCAAACTGAAAAATGTTGAGAGCTTAAAAACCCATTATATGGCTTATGATCATATAGTACTTACTATAGCTTACTATACTAGCCCACTATAACCCACTATAATAACTCCAAGACTAGAAACCACCCCAAAATAAGTCACAATACTAATACAAAGCCTATGAAAACCCTATTACTACCATTACTACTTCTACCATTACTACTGCCGTTACTACCACTAATACCACAACTAATACTATTTCACAACCATACATACTCCAAGACTAGCAAGCACACCACATTTACTTCAGTTAATGTTCTTTTCTAGTTGACAGATATTCTTTCAAAATAATACAAATGTATTTACTTTAAGACAATTACTGATGCCATATGTCAATGGTGGCACATGTCAATGATTTTAGAGGCCGGTACTAGGATGATTTAAAGGGTGTGAACATGCAGATATATATATAGATATACTGTATATCCTCAATTAAAATAATTTAATATACACTGAGTTTACAAAACATTAAAAACACCTTCCTAATATTTGGTTGCAATATTGACTTGCATTGAGTTCGTCGGGGCATGGACTCTACAAGGTGTTGAAAGCGTTCCATAGGGATGCTGGTCCATGTTGACTCCAGTGCTTCCCACAGTTGTGTCAAGTTGGCTAGATGTCCTTTGGGTTGTGGACCATTCTTGATACACACAAGGAACTGTGAGCGTGAAAAACCCAGCAGTGTTGTCGTTCTTGACACAAACTGGTGCGATTGGCACTTACTACCATACCCCGTTCAAAGACACTTCAATCTTTTGTCTTGCCCCTTCACCGTCTGAATGGCACACACACACAATCCATGTCTCTTGTCCCAAGGCTTCAAAATCCTTCTTTACCCTGTCTCCCCTGCTTCATCTACACTAACTGAAGTATATTTAACAAGTGACATCGATAAGGGATCATCGCTTCACTCTCAGTGTATATTCAATTTATACAAATATATTAACACACAAATATGAATCTGTAGTACGCATCAGATAAAAGTATGTTTGATCTCAAGCACTGTGTGTATGTTAACTCTGCTCTTCTCAGGAAGCTATGGGCCAATTTATCAAGGCTGTTTTAGTTTCCATTGAATATGTTTGACAATAAAAAAAATTTGAATGCACGTCAAGACCTACAGACACTGAAGTAATCGTCTAACTGAACTGAGGTTTCCATATTGACCATTGAGAATGTATGTGGTTCTGTGCTAAACAATGAGAATTTAGAGTACATGTTAATGTACGTTGAAATAATACAGTATACAGTAGGAGATGTAAAACTCTTGGTATGGTGTTCATTTGAATCCTTCTGTTGATGCATCATTAAAGAGGTTGAACCTGGAAGAACTGTCCGAGATTCCTTGAGTTGTATCCTCACTCCTTTACAAGTCGGACCTCATTATTTGGTCAACAGTAGTTTACTGTTTGCTTTATTCAGTGAATTTCGCTTGACATGCTCATGGACTATGGGATTGGATCAATGCTGCTTTTGTTCCACAGCCAAGGAGACACACAAATTACATGTTTGTCTTCAAAAGAGAACTTGTCTTTAGAAGAGTAAAAGGGTCCTGTATTCTTGAGTTCTAAATGAAACAGCTGCACACTCTCCTGTACTTCAAATACAATGTTTGGATGGATGTGTGCATTACTTTAGAACTAGCTATTTTATTAATCATCTGAAGCACTGCCAAGGATTGGATTTATTTCTTGGACAGCAGTTCCAAAATAGATTAAAAAAGAAGTTGATGGCCACTTGAACACCATGGTTACAGCCCTATGCTCTTCATTAGTACCTCTTAGGGCAGGGGGCCCAATCTACATTCAGCAGCTGGCGGAATTGTTTTCACAACATAATTATAAATCATTTGTAGACTGCAAATGTACTGCAAGTAGCACAAACATCATTAGTATTTCACAAAAACATAATAATTTCAAACTTTTATTACATTTGGATAAGATCACACGTGTCTCAGATTTAATAAATTAAAATCACCTTGAGCAGATTTCCTGGCGTTTTACATTCTCCTTTGTCCAACAACAATAACAACAACAAATAATAATAATCATGTTTCCTTAGAACAGAGCTGAAGACACACATGGCAACAAAGCAGCACAACGGTTTTCAAGGCAGCTGTGTATTTCTGCAGATGTAGGCTAATTGTGTAGGCAGTAATACTACATACACGTAGCCTCCGGGAGTAGGGGTGCTGAGGGTGCTGCAGCACCCCCTAAGAAAAAAACAGAAAAAAACCTGCACCCCCCCAACCCCAAAGAATCTACCCACGGCCATGTACTGTACATACAGTAAACATTCCTAAGCAAGATTTGATAGAATCCGGACCCAAGTCTTATTATAGAACCACTCAAGTCAACCAGTTTGTTTGTATGACAGAGTTGACATATATGTGACTTGTTTCAGGAAAGTAGGAAAATGTCGTACCTCACTACTTCACAGGAGAGGCATTTGAACGTATTTTAAAAATATTTGCATCAAAATGTGTTTTTTTGTCAGAAATGCCTTCTGGAACGTGAACTTTCATGTGCCTTAATAACAACCGTGTGTGCCATCTGCAAATACAAATAGAATTGTTAAATTACGAGTTGGTTTAGTCACGGAAAAAGTCAGGAACCTTCCTGCTAGCCATGACTGGCTGAGATAATGGATGGGCTGGACATGCTGAGAGATGAGTTTGGATTGGTCAGTGATATAGCATGCCTCTGTCAATAATATGAGCTGGTTAGTATGTGTAGGTAATCCTTTCTAACGCGGAATTTTTGAAAGATATCACTTAGTAGAACTGCAAAAGTGTTGTTCTCCACTTTCTGGAGGACCGAGTTTTGAAATCAGTGGAATGCCTGATGGAATTAGAGTATGATAGCTAAGGAGATGGAGAAAATTCTGGCGTTTGATTGCAAATATGCAGAGGGAGTAAAAAAGGGAAGACAGAAGGCTGTTGTATAAAACACCTGTCTACGGATTACTAAATTCAAAACGTATAATATCTGAACATTTCTTCAAACTAATGGCAACTATGGCATCTGTGACAGAGAGGGAGAAGCGTCCTTCCATGTATATGGGTAAGATAGTCTAGCTAGCTACATTTTCAGATATTATACGTTTCGAATTTAGTCAGAAAGTCATTTTCATTTCAAGTTAAAGCGTAGTCAGCTAGCTAGCTAACGTTAAGCGTATGATCTGTGTAGTAATATTATTTGTATCTCAGAGCCATTTGCATTGCTAGTTATAGGCTAATGTAAGCTAGCTAGCTAACATTGAACCTGGCTGGTTAGCTACCTGCAGATTTGAGCTGGGTAGTAATGTTATGAGTTGGGATTATGGTTCATTGTTTAGCTAGCTAGCTACATGTCTAAACAAAAGACTCCACTATGTAAGTAACCATTTCACTACACCTTCTGTATCCTGTGCATGTGACAGATAAACTTAGATTTTATTTGATATAGTATGTGTTTACCAGAGACGGTAATGTGAAGAACATGACCTGCACCAAAGTCAAATTAGTACATAACGTTAGGCCAACGAGACAGTGTCCAAGCTCAAAAGTTCTCTGCTAGAATGCTCTGCTTTTATTTTGTCACACTCACAAACAAACGTAAGCTATTTTCTGTAATTGGCTCGCCATTCACTTGTAAACAATGATCTTGTTCTGTAATAATGAAGACAAATTAACTAAAGTGAAGACATTGCCAGCTATATGATATGGTCATTATTTGAACTGGCTAGCCAGCTAACTTAACATTAGCTAGCTAACAAGCTAGAAAAGAACCAAAACATTGTTTAGAAAGTAGCTTTTAGTTACCTGGTTTGTTAGATTGACATTATATTAAATTAATTTCCAAACAGATGGGTTTATTGGTGTTAAAATACACTAGTTATGCTATTTTGGACCACCAGGCTGCTGATGTCATGCAGCCTGTAGTTTTTGTGATTATACTTTTTCATAATGACAACGATAAGTTTGATGTCGGACGACAATAGAATGTTCATGATGTCACTGCGACAACTGTCGATAGCCGTAGTATAAACGGGGCAGCAGGTAGCCAGGTGGTTAGAGCGTTGGGCCAGTAACTGAAAGGTTTCTAGATCGAATCCCTGAGCTGACAAAGTAAAAAATCTGTTGTTTTGCCCCTGAACAAGGCAGTTAACCCACTGTTCTGTCATTGTAAATAAGAATTTGTTCTTAACTGACTTGCCTAGTTAAAAAAAAAACAGTCTTGAAATCTTTGGTTGTTTATTATATGGCCTCACATGTGAATCCTTAAAGAGATGGGTAGGGCTAAGGCTTAAGAGGGTGTGAAGGATGGTGTAGACAAAGAGCTCAGTAGGTTCACTAAATCATTCAAGGGCCATTTTCTCAAAAATGTGGTTACAAGTTTATCAACTTTCAAAGCAGAATTACTCTCCCATATTTACAATATGCTAGCTCTGAATCTCTACTTTTAGCCAATGTAAAAAAAACTATTTCAAATTTTGCTACACAAGACCGAATCGAGCCGGTCGGTCACATATGTAATATTTAACTGGTAATGCCCGAAAAGCCGGTGTTTGTTGGATATATTGGTACAAGTGTTCATCGATGGCCAGCAAATTGTGCCAATATATCCAACAAACCCCGGCTTCAAGGACATTACCACTTAAATATTACATATGTGACCAACCAACTCCTTCCACAAGATATAGTCCATACACAAGTCTAGGGTTGCTAGAGACGTGATCCTGTCGCTCGTTCTTTTTGTTCTGTATCTATGGACATGACCCAGTCGTTCGTTCTTTTTGTTCTGTATCTATAGACGCGACCCAGTCAATAACTTTGAACTGAAGCTGGAAAGACTGCAAACTAGCTGCACTTAATTTCGTATGACCTTTTTTCAATTTACATTTCTTTGTATATATCCATAATAACTATGCCCCTACACATTCATTACTATGGGACAGTTGGACATCGAGTTTGAATATTGAAACAATGTTGCAAATGTCGGAGAGATAGACAGCAAGGTTTATACAAATCTCCCCTGTTGAAAACTAAACGTTAGTCTAAAAGAAATGTGAGATAATGTCTAGATGCTTTTTATAGTGGAGATCAAGTTTATAAATACCTGGCTGGGATGATGAGACAGTGGATTGCACAGTCAGATGGAACAGAGTAAAAATAGGAATTTAACGTCATAGATTTAGCTGGTGGTAACTTGTGGAATAGACTTTTAACCAATAAGCATTCAGGCTTAGACCCACCCGTTGTATAAATCTGTAATACATTTGTTCTGTACTGTAGACTTTGTACAAGTGTCTCTGGGTTTGCTATTTTAATCTTTAATCCTTTGGAAATGGGTAACTGAGGAGACTAATGTGCCAACTCACTTTGCCCCGAAAGAGAAGTGAGGCATGAAAGCAAGGAAGGGCATTGGGGCACACTGGCCACCGTTTAATTTAATCTTGTGCAATCAAATCAAAATCATGTAATATCGATGTACAATCAGGTCCAAAATGAACGGCACCCTTGACAAAGATGGGTAAAAAAGACTGCATAAAATAAATAATATAAATACTGAGCTACTAAGCAATTGTTCAGAAAAATTGATTTTGTTTAACAAGTAATGCATTTTCTCTCTCAAAGAAATAGGGGTAAAATTATTGGCACCCCTAAAGATTATTATAAATATAAACAAACAAAATAAAATCTGCATTAACATTCTACTTTTTTAAATGATTATTATCTTATGGAATGCGTTTTGGTCTTCCGTGGCTTCCTGTTTTACTGGGGTAGAAAAATGAAGCAACACGCATAGGAAAAAGCAAATAACTCACAAATGGTTATTGACCTTCATAAATCAGGTAATGGGTACTGGAACAGTGGTAATCTTGCCTGATATTGAATGCATGTGTATTTTTTTCCCCACGCAAAGTGAGGAAGATGGTTCTGGAGGCAAAGAAATGTCCAAGGGCCACAGCTGGAGAATTACAGAACTTGGTCACATCTTCGGGTCACCAAGTTTCCAAATCTACAATTTGACGCCATCTCCTTTGCCAATAGGCTCTTTGGAGCGGTTGCCAGAAAGACACTTTCATTGAGAGCAACCAACAAATGTAAATGCCTGGAGTTTGCTAAACGGCATTGGCACTTGGATTGGAACAGGCGCTATGGTCAAATAGAGCTCTTTGGCCTGGAAAGAAGGATACATATGCAGACCTACTCATACCTACTGTAAAATATGGTGGGGAAGCTTTGCTGTTACAGGGCTATTTTGCTTCCACCAGCTTGGAAAACCAATATGAATTATATATGTCAACATAATGCAAAAATTCAACATGGATGGTCTCATGTTGGTGAGCTAAACAAAGATAAATATTCAAACCAAGTCAATGGTCAATCCCAACATGAATGAAGCAGGTCTTTATTGTCGATCATCAGTGATCAAATGGCAACTTGTCAGCAAGCTAGTTCATATAATAAGCAGTTAATTGGATAATGATTTAATTCATGAAACACATTCATGCAAAGTTCACCCTGGATTGGGCAGATCGATAGTCCACAGAGAAGGGGAACAGAAAACATATTGAATGTACCCATAACAGAATACTATCTTTCTCCCTCTTCCTAACATCACATTATGTATTCATTGATAAAGTACAACAGTCAATGCTTTAGATTGGATACTTTATCTTGACATTCTTAAAAATGTAGGTACATGTAGTTTGTAATAGCCTTGATTGGTTAGCATTTTTCCGCATTTCAATTTACATTTAGTTATGAATGCTGTAGTTTGTCATCGCTGCAAGTTTTTTCTTCCTGATTACATTCAATATTAAGTTCCATCTCTCTCACCAAACAATCTTTTGAATCATGTCAAATTACACACAGATATTTTTAACACATTTTTGTTAGTTTGAATGCAGCAGCATTATTAGAGCTTGAGGAGGTCTCATCCAACAATTTGATACTTCTGAAAAATAAAGTTAACAAAACAAATGCAATTACATTTTTTTTCTCAACAGTTCTTTGATTTATCAAATAAAAATAAAGATGACCTTTTGTCTCAAGAAGTAACTATATTATGTACAATAAACTATTATGGAAAACCAGAAGCAAGTATATTTCAAGGCATGCCAAATTTCTTAGAAATGCTGATTGGTAAAAAAGTAAAATAGATGGACCAATTAAAAGCAAACTTTTATTAGTGTGAGCCAATGAAATTGCTTCATATTAAACTGTGAATGATTGGCATCACATAGCAGCTCTACCTGAGTGCATGTCTCACTAAATTGTTCAAGACATTTTGGGGTGACATCAGAAAGTTGTTGGGGTATTGTATGAAGCAAAATAAATGGATTTGAAAACGTATTGTACTAGAGTAGATGTTTCGTTGTATTGTAAGTTGTATTATCCTTGTCATTTGATGAGAGAAATTATGATTCCTGTAAGATAAAAGGGTAACACATTATACGTGAAGCACAGAATAACATACTGAGAAAAGACAAAGAAACATAGTGACATTTAAAGTGCAAAATAAATCAAATTCTACAGTGATGTTTTTAATATGTAAGTAGGTACACGGTATGTTCAGAATCATAGGATTTTGTAACTGGTAAAATGTTTTAGCAAAATGTCGTAAATGAGAATGATTGATGATTTACACCTGAAGTAAACATTCTATGAAACTGTATAACTAGCACTACTTCCTCATGTGTATAAACTGTGAAGGACTTTTCAAAATGTTCAGAACTGGGAGTGGAGAAAAATGGGGTAGGGCCATGCTATTTCATTTTTAGTCGGGGGGGGGGGGTTGAGTATTTTTTTGTATCTAGTCCAGGTTAGATTAAATGTCATATTGCTCAAGAGTTTGAGAAGTAGTTGCTTATTACATCTCAATGTGTGCCCGATGCTGTCCCTCATCCCTGATTATCTGCAGGGTGCGCAATATTAAGTGCTCCTAGTGTGGTCTCAATCAAATGATCCATATTCTATAGGCTATAGGCCTAGGCTATACGAAGAGCATGCTCGGAGAAGCACAGGGCAAAGTTATATTTCCAAGAAAATGTACTTCCCGTGTTTTTGCGCTGCTGGGATGGTGTATATAAAACTAGGCTACACAGCATTATACACTTCAATGGATAGGCTATCCCAATCATGAACCCCGGCCTGCCCTGCTCTTGCTGATGTAAACCCTTTTGTGCTGCCTAACCAATGACTGTGCTGTATACGTTGGCACTTCAGGAGATGAGTGAATGGCTTCTTTTGAAAATAATGTTGACATTTTTATTTTATTTTATTTTTTACAATTCCTGTGCGTTCGGACTGGGCCTGTTGATGTCCTGTTCAGTTTGAGAGGGAAAGCGTGGCGATGAAAAGGAGGACCGGTGGTAAGCTTGCTACTGCTTTAATTGATTTGAATAAAAACGATATGTTTCGCTGCCCATAATGAATATATTTCTCAGACTTATTGACCTCACAATAAGCCAGATTCTAGTAATTTACACAACCAAAATTACTATGAAGCACCAGCCACAGATATTTGAGAAGGCTTAATTCATTTAAACGGTCTTCATTTTAATTTGACTTTAGGCTACTAACAACAAGAGCGTTTTGTGTTGAAGACTATGTCTTCATATTCAAGGAAGACGAGCTAGGCCTTCCTGTGTGACAGGAGGTAGGTCTTCATATTTGAGATAGGGCTTGTGATTGATGCGATTGGCTTGATGAAACATGGCTCAAACCTGATGAATTTACTGCATTACATGAGGCCTCTCCTTCTGGTTACACTAGTGACCATATCCCCACACATCCTGCAAAGGCGGAGATGTTGCTAACATTTATGACAGCAATTTTCAATTTACAACGTTTTCGTCTTTTGGCTTCTAGTCATGAAATCTATGCAGCCTACTCAGTCACTTTTATAGATACTGTTTACAGGCCTCCTGGGCCATATACAGAATTCCTCACTGAGTTCCCTGAATTCGGATCTCGTAGTCATGCCAGATAATATTTTATTTTATTTAGACTCAGTGGGTTTTGTACCAAACACACTAAAAGTGGCAGTAATAAAGCCGCTCCTTAAAAAGCCTTGAGATAAAAAAAAAGAAAATATCTGCCAATATCGAATCTCCCATTCCTCTGAAATTGTTATTTAATAAAAAGCTGTTGCTCAGCAACTCACTGCTTTCCTGATGACAAATAATGTAAACTAAATGCTCCAGTCTGGTCTTAGACCCAATCCTAGTACAGAGACCGCGATGGTGAAGGTGGTAAATTACATTTTAATGGTGTCAGACCAAAGCTCTGCGTCTGTCCTCGTGCTCCTAGACATTTGTGCCGCTTTTGACACCATCGATCACCACATTCTTTTGGAGAGATTGGAAACCGTAAGTGGTTTACACAGACGTTTATGTGTGGTTTAGATCTTATCTGTCGAAAATATATAATTCTGTGTCTGTGGATGGTTTATCCTCTGAAAAATCCAAATTAAGTTTGGGTGTTCCTCAAGGTCTGTTTTAGGAGCACTATTTTTTTCACAATAGATTCTACCTCTTTTGGATGTAATTCGGAAACACAATGTCAACTTTCACTGCTATGCAGACAACACAGCTGTACATTTTGATGAAACATGGTGAAGCCCCAAAACTGCCTACCCTGGAAGCCTGTGTTTCAGACATAAGGAAGTGAATGGTGGCAAATGTTTTACTTATAAACTCTGACAAAAGAGAGATGCTTGTTCTAGGTCCTAAGAAACAAAGAGACCTTCCGTTGAATCTGACAGTTAATCTTGATGGTTGTACAGTTGTCCCAAATAAAACCTAACCTACAAAGCATTACATGGACTTGCTCCTACCTATCTCTCAGACTTGGTCCTGCCGTACATACCTACACGTACGCTACGGTCACAAGACGCAGGCCTCCTCATTGTTCCTAGTGTTTTTAAGTAAGCAGCTAACGAGGGCTTTCCCCTATAGAACTACATTTTTATGGAATGGTCTGCCGATCCATGTGAGAGATGCAGAATCGGTCTTGACCTTTAAGTCTTTACTGAAGACTCATCTCTTCAGTAGGCCCTATGATTAAGTGTATTCTGGCAGAGGGGTGTGACGGTGAACGGCAAGGCTCTGGAGTGACGAACCACCCATGCTGTCTCTGACTAGCTGGCTCCCCTCTCTCCACCGGGTTTCTCTGCCTCTGTCCTTATTATGGGGGCTGAGCTACTGGCTTGTTAGTGCTCTCCCATCCCGTCCCTAGGAGGGGTGCATCATGTCGTGCCAGGCTTTATTCCCGCTATATTCGACTTGAGTGGGTTGAGTGATTGATGTGATCTTCCTGTCCGGTTTTGCACCCCCTCGGGATTGTGCGGTAGGGGATATCCACCTTGTCTCAGGGTAGTATGTTGGTGGTCTGTTGATATCCCTGTGGTGGTGTGGGGGCTGTGCTTTGGCAAAATAGGTGGGGTTATATCCTGCCTAGTTGACCCTGTTCGGGGGTATCGTTGGACGGGGCCACAATGTCCCCCGACCACCCCCTGTGTCAGTCTCCGGTATCTATGCCGCAATAAATAGTCTATGTGCCGGGGGGCTAGGGTCAGTCTGTCCTATTTGGTGTAATTATCATGTCTTATCTGATGTCCTGTGTCATTTTAAGTATGCGCCCTCTAATTCTCCAATCTCTCACTTGCTCTCTCTCTCCCCTCCAGGAGGACCTGAGCCCTTGAACCATGACTCAGGACTACTTGGCCTGACAACTCTTGGCTGTTTTCCCTCCCAAGTCCACCTGGTCATGCTACAGCTCAATTATTGCTGATCTGCCTGCGGCTATGGAATCCTGACCCGTTCACAGGACATGCTCCCTCGCACTCTCTCTCTGTCCCCTTCTCTCTATACCACACCTGCTGTCTTAACCTCTGAATGCTCAGTTATGAAAAGCAAACTGACATTTACCCCTGAGGTGCTGACCTGTTGCAACCTCTATAAACACTGTGATTATTATTTGACTCTGTTGGTCATCTATGAACGTTTGAGCATCTTGAAGAACGATCTGGCCTTAATGGCCATGTACTCTTATAATCTCCACCCGGCACGGCCAGTAGAGGACTGACCACCCCTCAGAGCCTGACTCCTCTCTAAGTTTCTTCATAGGTTCCAGTCTTTATAAGGAGTTTTTCCTAGCTACCGTGCTTTTACATCTGCATTGCTTTCTGTTTGGGGTTTTAGCCTGGGTTTCTGTATAAGGGTCTAGTCTGCTATTTAATAAATACATTGTGAAGGATTCGTGACAAGCTACAGGCAGGCAGGAGTGGTCAGCATTTCAACAGCACATCAAAAACAGCACTTTAATGACATGCCTATACATTTTTCATTAAGGCTGTTTAAAATAATTACTTAGAATGAAATATCAATGAAACAAAAAAATCCTAATTGGGCTACACTGTCATTCTACAGTGCCTTTGAATTGACTTTTAGAAACATGAGTTTGGCCCGTCTTTGGTTTGAGGATCATGTGGTGAGCTATGCATGTCTATTTTGTAACAGGAATGTAACGGAATAAAATAGAATGAATTAGAAAATGATAGTTTTACAATTGAAATAAGTTGCAAGTGCATATAGGCCTACCTGATGATCTGCGGCTACTGTGTTAAAAAAACAAATTCATTTATGATCAGATACTCAGATACTGGTTCGGTTGTTCTACATGTTTACAGTTGATAGACAACTTTAGCACTGTTCCAAACTGAAGACGATCCTATTTTTTTAACAATAGCGTATAGAAATCAAAATGTCTCCTGTGCTGCAGCATGCGCTCATTCGTTGACATGCACTGTTGAGGTATTAGACGAAATTCTGCTTCTGAGTTGATAAAAGGCAATTTTTTTCTCAGAACTGCAAATAAGATGATAAGATTCATGCAGTGCTTTTATTATAAAGCAGAGCTTTTCACCACTACCCTTGTCCACAGTGGTCTGCGAATCCACAACCTTCTGGCCCACCGCCCTTGCTACTTAGCCATGTAATGCTTACGAAACGGTTTCATGTAATGCTTACAGTTTCTAAAACTGCATATCTAAGGCTCTTGTCTGTCCTACGAGTGAGGGTAAACATTAGACATGTTGTCTGCTATCCACTTTGTTTGAATTATTTTTTGGGGTATAGGGGAAGGTCACTAGTGTTTTTTCAAGTGTGCAATATTTTTTACTAAAGGGAGGGACATCAATTTTCTTTTCAGAGAGGTCTGATTTCCTCCAGGTATCCCTCATTATAAATAAAGTACAGTCCCTAATACAACAATAACAGAAATCATGATCATTTGGACACATTCCACAGTATCTATCTTTAAATGTGTTTCTGATTTAATATGAGCCTCAAATGGCAACCTACTCCCTATGGGCTCTGGTCAAAAGTAGTGCACTAAATTGGGAATAAAGAGCCATTTGGGACTCTGTAGGTACATCTAATGAACTCCTCCAAAATAAAAGCCACTCATGATCATATCTGGGTGAACCGTTTCCCAAGGTAGACAAGAACACATGCTGACCATTACAAAGCCACAAGTACATCGACTTTATGCATTCATTTCGATTCCCTCAAAATCCTTTTCTATCTCAATGAAAAAGACAGAGGAATAATGAGACTTATTTCGGTAACACTTTACAATAAAGGTACCTTAATTTAAAGCGTCACCCTTAGTTCAAACAGAGATATTGGCCTACTGCATGAAACATTTAGCAGCACTTGAAGCAGCTCCTGGTGAAGTGTGATATTGTCTAATGAACACCTTCATAGGGCTTTATGAGACTGTATACTACTCTATGGCGGTTATCATACAGTAGGTCGGGCACAGGTTTTCATTCCAAAATGCAAATTTACCAGTCCCTGATTATTATCTACATGACGGTAACTTTACTCAAAGCACCTTGTAAAGTGTTATAATGCTTTAAAAACCTTAATAGAATCTCATAGATGCAGTCATTGAGCATTGTGAAACTTGACAATCAAGTAATAAGGCATGAGAGAGATATTCATAATATATAACAGTCTCTGGTACCTAATTGCTTTATTGTAGTTTCATAATGCTCCATGACTTCTATAAGGTGCTATGAACGCTTATAACGCAATATAACAGTTCAGAACTCTTCATAAGAAGGAACGTCAAGTGTTACCTAAACTACTATCCGTGGTCTGACCTAAATAACGTTCATCCTATAATTTAGCTATATATTATTTTCATATCACACGTAATCATTTTAATTTAAAGCACTTCTTTAAGCAAACTAGTAAGTGAGAACAGAGGAGGCTGCTGCTCTGCTGTTGCAGTTTTTTTTCTTCCCTGGAAGCGTTAGTGATGGGAGGAGTAGACAAGAACTGGTCTTAGAACAGGTCTTATTAAGGCATACGAGGGCTGCTGTACTGAGTCAGAATCACAGGGGGGCTAGGGGAGGCTAGTGGAACCCCATAACAAATGAGGCACCCCACAATCGATATGGACATTGGGCACCATCATCGTGCAGAGCCCCAAGAGTCAATGTGTAATTCAAACCCTGCTAAGGAACAAGTTCCCAGACAGGTGCAGGGAGGCCTCAGCTGCAGAAGGAGGTAACAAACACCCACTTCCATAGTCTGTGGCATTGGGGGTCACACCCACTTCCCTAGTCTGTGGCATTGGGGGTCACACCCACTTCCCTAGTCTGTGGCATTGGGGGTCACACCCACTTCCCTAGTCTGTGGCATTGGGGGGTCACACCCACTTCCCTATTCTGTGGCATTGGGGGGTCACACCCACTTCCCTAGTCTGTGGCATTGGGGGGGTCACACCCACTTCCCTAGTCTGTGGCATTGGGTGGGTCACACCCACTTCCCTAGTTTGTGGCATTGGGGGGTTACACCCACTTCCCTAGTCTGTGGCATTGGGGGTCTCACCCACTTCCCTAGTCTGTGGCATTGGGGGTCTCGCCCACTTCCCTAGTATGTGGCATTGGGGGGGTCACACCCACTTCCCTAGTCTGTGGCATTGGGAGTCTCACCCACTTCCCTAGTCTGTGGCATTGGGGGTCTCACCCACTTCCCTAGTCTGTGGCATTGGGGGGTCACACCCATGGTCACACCCACTTCCCTAGTCTGTGGCATTGGGAGTCTCACCCACCTCCCTAGTCTGTGGCATTGGGGGTCACACCCACTTCCCTAGTCTGTGGCATTGGGGGTCTCACCGCTGCCTGGTGCTCTCTATTACTGGTTTTGTTCTTGGCCTTAACTGTGATTAGAAGCAGACCCCTCTTTGTTATCTTAAGCTGAGAGTTGAAACATAGTGTTTTTGCACAAACACGTTTGAGGTCGTGGAGTTACTCTGACATACAGTAGATAAAGGGGTGTGTGAAGTGCAGTGTGGATGTTCTGGTGGATAGATAGCCCTGATACACTAAGCTAGGCTATATTATCTGGTGGTTGTCTTGCTCTCAGAAGCATCTGACTTCCCCTTGGTGGGTGTGGATGTAGATGACAACGGGTAAAGTTTGCCTCGCCTCCTGGGCATCCCAGGGGCTGAGGAATCATCGGTTTGAGGCGGTCTGGGTTTTAGCGGAAGTGCAGTCTGCGCCCGCACGGATATGAGCTGCCTCCGGACTTCTGTAACTGCAGCCCCCCGGCGTGGGCGCTGAGGGGAGGGGCTGTCGGTCCGGGAAGTGGAGTAGCAACAGGGGGAGGTGCTGAGGCTACGGGGGGAGGGGCATGCAGAGAGAGGGGTTCGGGAGATGACCCCACGCAGGGGGGTCTGGGGGGTGGAGAATAAGAAGGAGGAGTTGGCCCCGGGTCCGGGTCGGGACTGCAGAGTCTGGGACCTCTGGTGCAGTGGAACATTTATTCTTGGGGTCCTAGTTTTGTGAGATTGATGCCTGAAACACAGAGATACAATACAGAGATAGTCATATATGTAGAATGATGCTTTGAATTCTGAATTATGTTCTAGAATTATGCTTAAAGATCATAATCTGGAGGTTTTCACATAGTAATATTATCAATTCAGAATATTATTCAAAGGGCTGGGTGAACAACAGAGTGGATAAAAGGCAGCCTTGGCGTGAGCCTCTAGAGATCGGGAATTGATAAGAACATGCGTTTCCTGTCAAATACGCTTTTAATTGAACCTACCTAGCATATATAGTTGAAAGTTGGGGTTTGTGGAGATTAGCGCTGGGGCCAGTTTGGGAGACAGCATGAAATGGTGTAACAGAGGATCCCTGTAGCTTAACAGGCGTGACAGGACGGGGTATTCTGCTCCTTTGACGCCCCTCACTCCTCTCCCCCCAAATTCCCCTCTCCTTCCTGGGCAGATAGTTGTCCTCATCATGGGTGTCTTCCTCTGACTGGATCTCTGCTGGAACTTTACAGCCATCATCCGCAGAGGACGCAGAGGAAACAGAAGCCAGTCTTAGCATGCGACCTTGCCTCCTTTCCATGACCAGCCGGGCTAGGTGAGGTCGCTTGGCCCTCTGACGAGACTTGAATGACTGGGACGCCGCCGACTGGTCCTGGTCCGAGCTGGTGTCCTCCTCAGACCGGGAGAGAACCGGGATTCGGCTCATTTTCTGAGGCCTGGTCTGTTTGCTGGCCTCTGCCAATTTTTCTGGATCACCAGGGTCCTTGGGTTCCTCCTGTGGAGAAGCCTCATTGTTTTGTTCGAGATGGATCTGGCTCTCCTTCTCTGCTAACATCTCGTCTTGGGCAGGCTCCATCTCAGGCAAAACGACAATAGGGGTGTCCTCTGTTTCAGAGTCTAACTTGGTTTCTATTGAAATGGCCAGGATATCCTGGGATTCAGGTTCTTCTGGGGCACCAAGAATGGGAGAGGAGAGGTTTGACTGGATCGCTGGCTGGGCTTCGTCCCCAAGTTCTGGCTCTTCTTCCATCTCTTTTTCTGGGGGGATTAACTCCTCAACCTCTTTCTTTACAACATCCTTTTCCTCCTCCTTAGCCCTGTTGTCTCTCTCTGGGGAACCTGGGATTTCTCTCTCGGGATCTTCCTCCTTGGACCTACTCTCTCTCTTCTCCTCTTCCTCCTCCTCAAACCTGCTCACTTCGTCCCCGTCTTTCTCAAAGACGTTGCTTTCTGATCCACTCTCCCTCCTCTGTACGTCGTATGTCTTTTGGAACTCCCCTTCAGATCCACTCTCCCTCCCCTCTTCACTGTCTCTGTTTGGAACCTTGCCCTCAGATCCACTCTCCCTCCCCTCTTCACTGTCTCTGTTTGGAACCTCGCCCTCAGATCCACTCTCCCTCCCCTCTTCACTGTCTCTGTTTGGAACCTTGCCCTCAGATCCACTCTCCCTCCCCTCTTCACTGTCTCTGTTTGGAACCTTGCCCTCAGATCCACTCTCCCTCCCCTCTTCACTGTTTGGAACCTTGCCCTCAGATCCACTCTCCCTCCCCTCTTCACTGTCTCTGTTTGGAACCTCGCCCTCAGATCCACTTTCCCTCTCCTTCTCAAAGTCTGAACGGTCCACATCGGATCTGCTCTCCCTGCTCCTCTCTTTCTCTCCATCCAAGACATCCTGCTCTTTCTCTTCCTCCGAGTGGTTCTCCTGTTCGTCTGTGGGCTCCTCAACCAGCCCAGGGAGCAGCAGCCTGAGCTGCAGAGTCCCTGAGGAGCTCATCACATTATGGTGGGTAGTCTCGGCAATATGTACAAATGTCCGCTCTACTTTGGTGAAAGGAGGGGAGGTGCTGGTGGGAGTAACAACATTGGGCGCCACATTGACCAGCATGGCGGAGATGGCCGTCGAAGGCGGTTTGGGCTCGGACTTCAACTGCGAGAATAAAGTACCTGGCTCAGACACGTCCAGCAGGCTTCCCAGAGGTCCCAGAGCTCTCTCGCACTGGGGTGTGATGGCTGCCAGCGTCCCCTGGTGACTCCCGGCATCGTCCGGGGGCAGATCACCCACCACGGCAAGGGACCTCCTCACGTCTCCAGGGGAGAAGAGCACCAGGGTCTTGGAGCCTTCCTCCAGCTCCAGGTCCGGATCACCACCAAACCCCACTCCTGAAGAGGCCCGGCGAGGGTATTCCCGAGGAGGCTCGTCTGCAAGAAGAGTAGAGGGAGCTCCATCATCACCCTCTTGGCTGTGCTCGCTGCTCTTGGGGCTCCCATCACCGCTGTACACTGCCCCAGCCCCAGCCCCGACCTCAGCGGCATCCACATTCCCATCCTGATCCTGCTCAACACATGTTCTGGAATCAACCTCAAAGGAGGTTTGGAGTGGTGGAAGGGTGGCGGCGCCGGTGAGCATGGCAGAGAGGAAGTCCACCCGTCGAAAGCGATGCTGGGCCAGCGCGGGTAGTTTAGGCCTCTCTCTCTCTACACCCTGGAAGTTGAGGTCCTCCCCACTGCCACCCTGGTATGGGCTGATCTGCTCCAGGTCCTGCAGCACATCACAAAGAGAGGCTGTAGTACACAAGTATCAAAGAAAAGGAAATCCTTTCCCTGAACCCCATACTCTTAGAAAAAAAGGTGTTATTGTGTTATTCAGCTGTCCCCATGGGATAATCCCTTGGAGAACCCTTTTTGCTTCCAGGTAGAGCCCTTTTCACAGTGGGTTCTACATGGAACCAAAAAGGGTTCTATCTGGAACCAAAATGAGCTCTCCTATGGGGACAGCGGAAGAACCCTTTTGGAACCCTTTTTTCTAAGAGTGTAGGACATAATAATGAAATATCAGATGTATTATCTAACAATGAGTTAATGAAATGAAAAGGACAAACATACGAAGAACACCCTCACAAAGACTTCAGTACACATCAATACACACAGATACCTGCAAACTGTTGCAGAGTAGAACCAGTGTATGGCCTTAAAAACATGAATATATTAGAAAACTTTGGATACGTTTAAAAATGACTACCATAGCATCAAACCATTTTCCATTAGCCATTACTGAATAAACGCAAAAGGCAGCAAAGGCTAAATGAAGTACTTCCCAAATCCTTTAATCATATTTTGGTTGTATACAAGCGTCTGAGAAATGTCTAGTATAGTTGACATACATGGATAAAAAAAGGCACAGAAAGTCAATAGCACAGCATGATACATATAATACTGTATATATGTACATGTTATGTTCTCTGTTTTCTTTTAAATTGCTCAACCCAGGTGTGATTTCAT
The DNA here is from genome assembly GCF_057628025.1 of Oncorhynchus mykiss. Taxonomy (NCBI): domain Eukaryota; kingdom Metazoa; phylum Chordata; class Actinopteri; order Salmoniformes; family Salmonidae; genus Oncorhynchus; species Oncorhynchus mykiss. The sequence goes on along the minus strand of NC_143022.1, from coordinate 84,289,076 downwards.
GTGTAGCCATGGTTACAAACAGTGCATTGGCAAATATATGTACAGCTGTGAAGCAAATATACAAGATCACACGACGAGATGACATCAAAGTGATGAAACGTTGTCGATCAATGTACTAATATCCATTTTTTGTGTGTTTCTTTAAAAAATGGCTCGATATACATGCTTTTAAATACATCATGTTATACATAACTCTACAGGGTTATTGTGATACAAAAACAAATGCTTCTAATATATTCACAAAAAGAGAATAGTGACTGTACTGTCCTCTACCGAGAGACACTCACGGATCACGATGTTGTTCAAATAATGGTTGACATCTTTTACATTCGCTCCAAAGTGTTAAAAAACTATGATTGCCACTGTATTATCTTACATATTCGCATTCCAACCCACCTCCCACATACATTATTTGCAATGAACAGGAGAATAGTTCCGTTTTTCCAGTACTGCGAGTCATTAGACAGCCTTTGAAGAATTTGAGTCGAGAAGGACTTTTATACAAGAGTCTCTTCTTTCACTGAACAGATGTAGGATCTTCATTTGAGCACTCTTTTGATGCGGAGAATTTTCCAGCACGGCGGGAAATGCAAACTTGTAGTGCATTTGAGTTGTGTTTGTCGATTCCACTTTGAAATTTCAGACTTGATTTGTATGGTATGAACCATACAAAAATGTCAAATCATTATAATCCAGATAATAATTCACATTTCCTGGTGCTGAAGGATTATTTTCCTTCTGTAGCAAACTGGATCAAATTAAGATCCTACATCTGTATCACTCACAGACACATTTGTATTTGTTTTATTTCACCTTTATTTAACCAGGTAGGCTAGTTGAGAACACCTTTATTTAACCAGGTAGGCCAGTTGAGAACAAGTTCTCATTTGCAACTGCGACCTGGCCAAGATTGGGACACTGGGCAATAAATAAGTGACTCAGAAACCAGACAATGTTTTTCCTCTTGCCGTCTGTCTTTCCACAAGCACAAATAAGTCACCAAGATCTACATGCAATCAGGACAGTACACACAGGACTGGAGCAACATTACACAGGCTACTAAGCAGCATCATTACAGTATATGATTGCATGCCATTTTACATGAGAATGCTTCTGTAGGAAAACTCCCAAAACCCACTTCAACATTACCAGACAAACTAAATGTTTTTAACAAATGTTTTAAACAGATGCCTACCAACCCTACTTAGGTATTCACTGATCCGTGGGTGTACTTTTCTGGTTAGGAAATCAACCAAAGTGCAGCAGATAAACTGTAGACCAGTGTAAACAAGGACCTATCACATCAGACTTTACTAGTTCAAGCGAAGTGGCGTCCAATATTATTTATTGTACGAACTGAACTGATAGGGCCCATATTCACAAAGCATCTCAAGAGAAGGAGTGCTAATCTAGCATACATCTTTCCTTTTAGATCATAGGGAATTAGATTACATGGACAGGGGATACCTGATCTTAGATCAGCACTCCTACCCTAAGATGCTCGACATAGAGCCTCAGAACTAAGCTTCATCAGAGGGTGATGAATACATTCAGTGAATGTCATTATTGGATCACTGAAAACAGTGAAATGGATGGAAGACCAACTGGGCAACTGTATTATATCCCCCCCCCCCCCCCCCCCCCCCCCCCCCCCATTATACAATCTAGACATGGCCTCAATTCAATTAAACCTGCATTGTGGTGTTAAAGCAGTATAGCTCTTCTTTTCCCATGGTCAAATGAAATGAATTGATAGAGAGGTGTTGGGTCAAATCCATAGAATTAGGAATCAGAATGGATCATAACAGGAGTGGTGTGATGGAAAACATCCAATCATGTTGATTTGATCAACATTGGTGTCATATTGGCTTAGATGTGATGGTAGGAAGATTTGAATTTCACATTGACATAAATCAATGCCTACTAATAATTAAATAGTGTCTCTATGGTTAAATCCTGGATTTAACCATAGAGACATAAATCCTACTACTACTGGCCCAAAGCGAGCAGCTCCGGCACCATATAGGCCTACTCCCCCTTGCGGCAGTGATCCCGGTTCAAACCCCACATGAGCCCTGCTGCTCCTATCCTGTCATTAAATAATTATTATGGAAAGTAGTTTGGAAATTCTCCTTTGTAAAAAAATAAAAAGCACTAGTACTAGGTAGAGAGGTAAGTTTGTAAACAAAGGCACTGCGTAAACATTACTAGGCCAGGTTCAATTGAATTTCAGCCTAAGTCCCCTCCTTTTAAAACAATTACAGTAGTTAGAAAGACATCTTGACAATATGGATATTTCACAAATCTATAGTTAAGACTGGTGCATCAAAATGAAGGTGTGTTCTTAACAAGAGCCGTGTCCTCTGTCCAGAACGAAAGGCAAGATAAATAACAGTAAACTAGATCAATTATGGAAAATAAATCATTATTGCTGGTAACACTGGTAATACTGTCACAACTGAAACTGAATACAATATGATAGACATGTTATAAACGTGTTATATACATCTTATAAACATTTATATGCAGTAAGAAAGCAGCATTCCACTGCAATGAGGGAAACTATTGCCTATCAATCTACTGCTTATCAATCTACTGCTTATTAATCTATTGCATTACAATCTATTGCCTGTCAATCTATTGCTTATTAATCTATTGCCTATCAATCAACTGCCTATCAATCTACTGCCTATCAATCTATTGCCTATCAATATATTGCCTATCAACCTATTGCCTATCAATCTCCTGCCTATCAATCTACTGTTTATTAATCTATTGCCTATCAATCTACTGCCTATCAATCTACTGCTTATTAATCTATTGCCTATCAATCTACTGCCTATCAATCTACTGCCTATCAATCTACTGCCTATCAACCTATTGCCTATCAATCTACTGCCTATCAATCTACTGCCTATCAACCTATTGCCTATCAATCTACTGCCTATCAATCTACTGCCTATCAATCTACTGCCTATCAATCTACTGCCTATCAATCTACTGCTTATTAATCTACTGCCTATCAATCTACTGCCTATCAATCTACTGCCTATCAATCTACTGCCTATCAATCTACTGCCTATCAATCTACTGCCTATCAATCTACTGCCTATCAATCTACTGCCTATCAATCTACTGCTTATTAATCTATTGCCTATCAATCTACTGCCTATCAATCTATTGCCTATCAATTAACTGCCTATCAATCTACTGCCTATCAATCTACTGCCTATCAATCTATTGCCTATCAATCTTTTGCCTATCAATCTACTGCCTATTAATCTATTGCCTATCAATTAACTGCCTATCAATCTACTGCCTATCAATCAACTGCCTATCAATCTATTGCCTATCAATCTACTGCCTATCAATCTATTGCCTATCAACCTACTGCCTATCAATCTACTGCCTATCAATCTATTGCCTATCAATCTATTGCCTATCAATCTATTGCCTATCAATCTACTGCCTATCAATCTATTGCCTATCAATCTATTGCCTATCAATCTACTGCCTATCAATCTACTGCCTATCAATCTACTGCCTATCAATCTACTGCCTATCAATCTACTGCCTATCAATCTATTGCCTATACTGATCCATGACAGTAATCATGTCTCTCTGTTCATCTCAACATCCTGGCACATTGACTGTGATAAAGCAGCATCTCCAATGACCATTCAACATTTTGCTATGCTTTATTTGAAATAACAAAAACAAACGGATTTTGGCTTTAAACTAGATCAAACAGGAACAACATGTGAATGAAGATGGCAATAGTGGTGGTGGTGATGATCTACACACACGCATGCCTGCACAAGTCCTAAAGCACTTCTAAGCATGTGCAGATGAATGCCCGGGCAGAGCAGAAATGACACAAAGCCCAGACTCTTTGCCTAAAAGTCTACCTCTCAGAAAGATACAGTACTCAGTGCTTGAATAAAAACAGCATCTTTCAAAAAACGAGTGTCAGTGTACAATAAAGTGGTGTGTACAGTGTCTGGACCATGTGGTTCTCTCTCCCCCTCCTGGTTCTCCTTCTCTGTCTCTCCACGGAGCTGTATGCCTCGTGGGGTGGCCTGGTTCGGCTCGGATATCCAGGGACCTTGCCTGCACTTCCTCAAGAAGGACAAAATGCAATCCTACTATTCCTGGCCCACGGTCCCACAAACCCACAGGCACACGTGGAGCACAGGGTACAGGCTGGGCCGGGGGGCCTCAGTTTACTGCACAATAAAAAAAACATTTTGTAATATTCCCTTTTTTAAAACCTTCTAACCCCCCTAGATGTAGCCAGGGCGGTGTTGTTTTCTGTGAGGAGGAGGAGGGATATTGTTGTTGTGGTTCGTGAAAAGGCTCTGCATGTGATTACACAGAATGTCAGATACAACCCCTACTGGGCTTATTTATTCGATCACGTCTTGTTCATTAGTTTAGCCAGCATCTGTTGTATCTGGAGTCGGGACAGGTTGAGGACGGAGTGTCGTGGTCGCGACCCCCCGGGGCTGCCGGGTACCAGGGGCATGTGGCGCCGCGAGGGGAGACGGGCGGGGCTGCTCTCGGCAGAGCGGCTTCTCTGGATCAACGCCCCAGCTTCCAAGTTACCATGGGGATACTGCTCCGTCTCCAGGGTAGAGGACGAGAACACGTACGACGCCAATCTTCTCAATTGGTTGGGCCTCGGGAAAGAGTGGTGCGGGTGGTGGGGGTGGGGCCTATCCTCCTCCAACTGAAAAAGACCAATAAGAGTGGAGGAGAAAGGCATCAGGTGGGGGTGTGGCCAAGAAGACTCCGTCTCTTCTCTATCTCTGCTGTCATGGGAATGTCTGTGTGTCTGTCTGGGTCTCTACGTGTCTGGGTCTCTGGGTCACTGTGCATCTGGGTCTCTATGCGTCTGGGTCTCTGTGCGCCTGGGTCTCTGTGCGCCTGGGTCTCTGTGCGCCTGGGTCTCTGTGCGCCTGGGTCTCTGTTTGTATGTGTGTCTGGGTCTCTGTTTGTATGCGCGTCTGGGTCTTTGTTTGTATGCGCGTCTGGGTCTCTGTCTGTACGCGCGTCTGGGTCTCTGTTTGTATGTGCGTCTGGGTCTCTGTGTGTCTGGGTCTCTGTTTGTATGCGCGTCTGGGTCTCTGTTTGTATGTGCGTCTGGGTCTCTGTTTGTATGCGCGTCTGGGTCTCTGTGTGTCTGGGTCTCTGTTTGTATGCGAGTCTGGGTCTCTGTATGTGCGTCTGGGTCTCTGTTTGTATGTGTGCCTGGGTCTCTGTTTGTATGCGCGTCTGGGTCTTTGTATGCGCGTCTGGGTCTCTGTGTGTCTGGGTCTCTGTTTGTATGCGAGTCTGGGTCTCTGTATGTGCGTCTGGGTCTCTGTTTGTATGTGCGTCTGGGTCTCTGTTTGTATGTGCGTCTGGGTCTCTTTTTGTATGCGCGTCTGGGTCTTTGTTTGTATGCGCGTCTGGGTCTTTGTTTGTATGCGCGTCTGGGTCTCTGTGTCTGGGTCTCTGTTTGTATGCGCGTCTGGGTCTTTGTTTGTATGTGCGTCTGGGTCTCTTTTTGTATGCGCGTCTGGGTCTTTGTTTGTATGCGCGTCTGGGTCTTTGTTTGTATGCGCGTCTGGGTCTCTGTGTCTGGGTCTCTGTTTGTATGCGCGTCTGGGTCTCTGTTTGTATGCGCGTCTGGGTCTTTGTTTGTATGCGCGTCTGGGTCTCTGTTTGTATGCGCGTCTGGGTCTCTGTTTGTATGCGCGTCTGGGTCTCTGTTTGTATGCATGTCTGGGTCTCTGTGTGTCTGGGTCTCTGTGTGTATGCGTGTCTGGGTCTCTGTTTATATGAGTGTCTGGGTCTCTGTTTGTATGTGCGTTTGGGTCTCTGTGTGTCTGGGTCTCTGTGTGTATGCGTGTCTGGGTTTCTGTTTGTATGTGCGTCTGGGTCTCTATTTGTATGTGCGTCTGGGTCTCTGTGTGCCTGGGTCTCTGTGTCTATGCGTGTCTGGGTCTCTGTTTGTATGTGCGTCTGGGTCTCTGTGTGTCTGGGTCTCTGTGTGTATGAGTGTCTGGGTCTCTGTGTGTATGCGTGTCTGGGTCTCTGTGTGTATGCGTGTCTGGGTCTCTGTTTGTATGTGCTTCTCGGTCTCTGTGTGTATGTGCGTCTGGGTCTCTGTGTTTCTGGGTCTCTGTTTGTATGAGTGTCTGGATCTCTGTTTGTATGAGTGTATGGGTCTCTGTGTGTCTGGGTCTCTGTGTGTATGTGCGTCTGGGTCTCTGTTTGTATGTGCGTCTGGGTCTCTGTGTGTATGTGCGTCTGGGTCTCTGTTTGTATGTGCGTCTGGGTCTCTGCTTGTATGTGCGTCTGGGTCTCTGCTTGTATGTGCGTCTGGGTCTCTGTTTGTATGTGCGTCTGGGTCTCTGCTTGTATGTGCGTCTGGGTCTCTGTTTGTATGTGCGTCTGGGTCTCTGTTTGTATGTGCGTCTGGGTCTCTGTTTGTATGTGCGTCTGGGTCTCTGTTTGTATGTGCGTCTGGGTCTCTGTTTGTATGTGCGTCTGGGTCTCTGTTTGTATGTGCGTCTGGGTCTCTGTTTGTATGTGCGTCTGGGTCTCTGCTTGTATGTGCGTCTGGGTCTCTGCTTGTATGTACGTCTGGGTCTCTGCTTGTATGTGCGTCTGGGTCTCTGCTTGTATGTGCGTCTGGGTCTCTGTGTGTCTGGGTCTCTGTTTGTATGAGTGTATGGGTCTCTGTGTGTCTGGGTCTCTGTGTGTCTGGGTCTCTGTGTGTATGTGCGTCTGCCTCTCTGTTTGTACGTATGTCTGGGTCTCTGTTTGTACGTGCGTCTGGGTCTCTGTTTGTACGTGCGTCTGGGTCTCTGTTTGTACGTGCGTCTGGGTCTCTGTTTGTACGTGCGTCTGGGTCTCTGTTTGTATGCGCGTCTGGGTCTCTGTTTGTATGCGCGTCTGGGTCTCTGTTTGTATGCGCGTCTGGGTCTCTGTTTGTATGCGCGTCTGGGTCTCTGTTTGTATGCATGTCTGGGTCTCTGTGTGTCTGGGTCTCTGTGTGTATGCGTGTCTGGGTCTCTGTTTATATGAGTGTCTGGGTCTCTGTTTGTATGTGCGTTTGGGTCTCTGTGTGTCTGGGTCTCTGTGTGTATGCGTGTCTGGGTTTCTGTTTGTATGTGCGTCTGGGTCTCTATTTGTATGTGCGTCTGGGTCTCTGTGTGCCTGGGTCTCTGTGTCTATGCGTGTCTGGGTCTCTGTTTGTATGTGCGTCTGGGTCTCTGTGTGTCTGGGTCTCTGTGTGTATGAGTGTCTGGGTCTCTGTGTGTATGCGTGTCTGGGTCTCTGTGTGTATGCGTGTCTGGGTCTCTGTTTGTATGTGCTTCTCGGTCTCTGTGTGTATGTGCGTCTGGGTCTCTGTGTGTCTGGGTCTCTGTTTGTATGAGTGTCTGGATCTCTGTTTGTATGAGTGTATGGGTCTCTGTGTGTCTGGGTCTCTGTGCGTCTGGGACCTCTGTGTGTCTGGGTCTCTGTGTGTATGTGCGTCTGGGTCTCTGTTTGTATGTGCGTCTGGGTCTCTGTTTGTATGTGCGTCTGGGTCTCTGTTTGTATGTGCGTCTGGGTCTCTGCTTGTATGTGCGTCTGGGTCTCTGCTTGTATGTGCGTCTGGGTCTCTGCTTGTATGTGCGTCTGGGTCTCTGCTTGTATGTGCGTCTGGGTCTCTGTTTGTATGTGCGTCTGGGTCTCTGTTTGTATGTGCGTCTGGGTCTCTGTTTGTATGTGCGTCTGGGTCTCCGTTTGTATGTGCGTCTGGGTCTCTGTTTGTATGTGCGTCTGGGTCTCTGTTTGTATGTGCGTCTGGGTCTCTGCTTGTATGTGCGTCTGGGTCTCTGCTTGTATGTACGTCTGGGTCTCTGCTTGTATGTACGTCTGGGTCTCTGCTTGTATGTGCGTCTGGGTCTCTGCTTGTATGTGCGTCTGGGTCTCTGTGTGTCTGGGTCTCTGTTTGTATGAGTGTATGGGTCTCTGTGTGTCTGGGTCTCTGTGTGTCTGGGTCTCTGTGTGTATGTGCGTCTGCCTCTCTGTTTGTACGTGCGTCTGGGTCTCTGTTTGTATGTGCGTCTGGGTCTCTGTTTGTATGTGCGTCTGGGTCTCTGTTTGTATGTGCGTCTGGGTCTCTGTTTGTATGTGCGTCTGGGTCTCTGTTTGTATGTGCGTCTGGGTCTCTGTTTGTATGTGTGTCTGGGTCTCTGTATGCGTGTCTGGGTCTCTGTTTGTAGGCGTATCTGGGTCTCTGTTTGTATGTGTATCTGGGTCTCTGTTTGTATGTGTATCTGGGTCTCTGTTTGTATGTGCGTCTGGGTCTCTGTTTGTATGTGCGTCTGGGTCTCTGTTTGTATGTGCGTCTGGGTCTCTGTTTGTATGTTCGTCTGGGTCTCTGTTTGTATGTGCGTCTGGGTCTCTGCTTGTATGTGCGTCTGGGTCTCTGCTTGTATGTGCGTCTGGGTCTCTGTTTGTATGTGCGTCTGGGTCTCTGTTTGTATGTGCGTCTGGGTCTCTGTTTGTATGTGCGTCTGGGTCTCTGCTTGTATGTGCGTCTGGGTCTCTGTTTGTATGTGCGTCTGGGTCTCTGCTTGTATGTGCGTCTGGGTCTCTGTTTGTATGTGCGTCTGGGTCTCTGTTTGTATGCGTGTCTGGGTCTCTGCATGCGTGTCTGGGACTCTGTTTGTATGCATATCTGGGTCTCTGTTTGTATGTGTATCTGGGTCTCTGTTTGTATGTGTATCTGGGTTTCTGTTTGTATGTGTATCTGGGTCTCTGTTTGTATGTGTATCTGGGTCTCTGTTTGTATGTGTATCTGGGTCTCTGTTTGTATGTGTATCTGGGTCTCTGTTTGTATGTGTATCTGGGTCTCTGTATGTATGTGTATCTGGGTCTCTGTTTGTATGTGTATCTGGGTCTCTGTTTGTATGTGTATCTGGGTCTCTGTTTGTATGTGTATCTGGGTCTCTGTTTGTATGTGTATCTGGGTCTCTGTTTGTATGTGTATCTGGGTCTCTGTTTGTATGTGTATCTGGGTCTCTGTTTGTATGTGTATCTGGGTCTCTGTTTGTATGTGTATCTGGGTCTCTGTGTGTATGTGTGTCTGGGTCTCTGCTTGTATGTGTGTCTGGGTCTCTGTGTGTCTGGGTCTCTGTGTGTCTGGGTCTCTGTTTGTATGTGTGTCTGGGTCTCTGTTTGTATGTGTATCTGGGTCTCTGTTTGTATGTGTGTCTGGGTCTCTGTTTGTATGTGTGTCTGGGTCTCTGTTTGTATGGGTGTCTGGGTCTCTGTTTGTATGTGTGTCTGGGTCTCTGTTTGTATGTGTGTCTGGGTCTCTGTATGTGTATCTGGGTCTCTGTGTGTCTGGGCCTCTGTTTTTATGCGTGTCTGGGTCTCTGTGTGTATGTGTTTATGTGTGTCTGGGTCTCTGTGTGTATGTGTTTATGTGTGTCTGGGTCTCTGTGTGTATGTGTGTCTGGGTCTCTGTGTGTATGTGTGTCTGGGTCTCTGTGTGTATGCGTGTCTGGGTCTCTGTGTGTATGCGTGTCTGGGTCTCTGTTTGTATGTGTGTCTGGGTCTCTGTTTGTATGTGTGTCTGGGTTTCTGCGCGTCTGGGTTTCTGCGAGTCTGTATGTCTGGGTCTCTGCGCGTCTGTATGTCTGGGTCTCTGCGCGTCTGTATGTCTGGGTCTCTGCGCGTCTGTATGTCTGGGTCTCTGCGCGTCTGTATGTCTGGGTCTCTGCGCGTCTGTATGTCTGGGTCTCTGCGCGTCTGTATGTCTGGGTCTCTGCGCGTCTGGAGTCTCTGTCTGTATGTGTGTCTGGGTCAGTGTCTGTATGTGTGTCTGTCTGTATGGGTGTCCGGGTCTCTGTGTGTTTGAGTCTCTGTTTGTATGTATGTCTGGGTCTCTGCGCGTCTGGAGTCTCTGTCTGTATGTGTGTCTGGGTCAGTGTCTGTATGTGTGTCTGTCTGTATGGGTGTCCGGGTCTCTGTGTGTCTGGGTCTCCGCACGTCTGGGTGTCTGGGTCTCTGCGCGTCTGGGTCTCTGCGTGTTTGGGTCTCCGCGCGTCTGGGTCTCTGCGTCTCTGTGTGTCTGGGTCTCCGTATGTCTGGGTCTCCGTGTGTCTGGGTCTCCGTGTGAGTGGGTCTCCGTGTGAGTGGGTCTCCGTGTGTCTGGGTCTCCGTGTGTCTGGGTCTCCGTGTGTCTGGGTCTCCGTGTGTCTGGGTCTCCGTGTGTCTGGGTCTCCGTGTGTCTGGGTCTCCGTGTGTCTGGGTCTCCGTGTGTCTGGGTCTCCGTATGTCTGGGTCTCCGTGTGTCTGGGTCTCCGTGTGTCTGGGTCTCCGTGTGTCTGGGTTTCCGTGTGAGTGGGTCTCCGTGTGAGTGGGTGCATGTTGCAGTGAGCCCACCACACACACGCACAGACAGCAGAAATATAAAGGGAGGGATCTCTTTTTTGGGAGGGATAAACGAGACCTATGCACAATCGTTTGGGTGGGGTTTTATTTTGGATGGATGAAAAGGGATGTTGTTCGAGTGTTTCAGTTTTTGCCGACTGTCACTGGACATGGATATGCAGGTACAGGCCAATGTTATTTTGGCAAGATATTTAAATCGGGTTTTGAAGAGGCAGAGATAGACATGGCACGGAGAGGGAGGAGAGACATATCACTGCTTGTGTTGTGGAACAGTTTTTGTGTACTGGAACAGTTTACCATCATGACCCATGACACTCCTACAGTACATGCTCCTTTGATTGACACATGTCAATCAGATACATATTTGCTATCAGAACATGCACTGACACCACAGCATCATCCTGCATCATCAGCACAACATGGTTGAAATGGCTGCTATCTTGAACAGGTCTCTAGCAAAATATATATTTGTATCAATGAGAAAATAATCATGTTTAAACCAAATAAAAACGAAAGGGAACACTTTATATGGATATTCTATCTGTAGATGCTCTACAGACTATCAGTTACATTTCAACTATATACTAACTCTAACACCAGTGGTTTAAAGTACTTAAGTAAAATATATTTTTTGGGGGCATCTGTACTTTACTTGACGATTTATATTTTTGACAACTTTTACATTTTACTTCACTACATTCCTAAAGAAAAGAATGTACTTTAAACACCATACATTTTCCCTGACAACCTAAATGTACTGCTTAGCAGGACATGAAAATTGTCAAATTTCATTTATCAAGAAAACATCCCTGGTCATCCCTACTGCCTCTGGCCTGGCGGACTCACTAAACACGAATGCTTTGTTTGTAAATGATGTCTGAGTGGCTATGGCTACATTTTGAAAACAAGAAAATGGTGCCGTCTGCTTTGCTTATTATAAGGAATTTTAAATGATTTATACTTTTAGTTTTGATACTGAAGTATATTTTAGCAATTCCATTTACTTTTGATACTTAAGTATATTTAAAACAAAATACTTTTAGACTTTAACTCAAGTAGTATTTTACTGGCCGACTCACCTCTACTTGAGTAACTTTCTATTAAGATATCTGTACTTTTACTCAAGTATGACAATTGGGTACTTTTTCCACCACTGCCTAACCCTAGCTCTAAACCTGACCTTAACCCTTATCCTATCGCTAAACTTAACCCTTACCCTAGCTCTAAACCTGACCTTAACCCTTATCCTATCACTAAACTTAACCCTTACCCTAGCTCTAAACCTGACCTTAACCCTTATCCTATCACTAAACTTAACCCTCTAAACCTGACCTTAACCCTTATCCTATCGCTAAACTTAACCCTTACCCTAACCCTAGCTCTAAACCTGACCTTAACCCTTATCCTATCGCTAAACTTAACCCTTACCCTAGCTCTAAACCTGACCTTAACCCTTATCCTATCGCTAAACTTAACCCTTACCCTAGCTCTAAACCTGACCTTAACCCTTATCTTACCCTAACCCTAGCTCTAAACCTGACCTTAACCCTTATCCTATCGCTAAACTTAACCCTTACCCTAGCTCTAAACCTGACCTTAACCCTTATCCTATCGCTAAACTTAACCCTTACCCTAACCCTTTCCCTAACCATAGCTCTAAACCTGACCTTAACCCTTATCCTATCGCTAAACTTAACCCTTACCCTTTCCCTAACCCTAGCTCTAAACCTGACCTTAACCCTTATCCTATCGCTAAACTTAACCCTTACCCTAACCCTAGCTCTAAACCTGACCTCAACCCTTATCCTATCGCTAAACTTAACCCTTACCCTAACCCTAGCTCTAAACCTGACCTCAACCCTTATCCTATCGCTAAACTTAACCCTTACCCTAACCCTAGCTCTAAACCCTTATCCTATCGCTAAACTTAACCCTAACCCCTTTTCTAAACCTAACCTTAACAAGCAATTGCTCATCAACAGATAGTTGATAGTATGATTTTCTATCTGTAAATGATCTGCAGATGGTCAAACTTTCACTGCACCCATTTTAGTGATGTAAATCTATGTAACTGCCCAAATTAATGTTATTAAAACTATGGCTGTAATTCAGTCATTGCAGATAACAGTTCATCCACACTGCTGTGCTTCATGAAGTTTGTTTGCACAGCTGTGTATCCCGGATGGAGGCAGTACATTTTTTATACGCTATAGGAATCTGCAGTGTTGTTGCATACACTGGATGACTTACCAAATACAACACTTACCGGTATAAATACAGTACAAATATTATTCATTGACTTTGTGACAGCTTTGTCAATACAGGCTTTAGTCAGTGGATAGATGAAGCGGAAATACAGTAAGCTCTGCACTGCACTGAAAATGATCAAGTGAACAGTGTGTTTGCATACACGCTTATGGACCTTCAAAAAGTAACTACCAAAGCCTGAGAAGATTAAGAATAAGTATACCATTCTTTCAAATTGTGTCCAGTTACATTGTGGACACAGGAAATAACAGGGTAACCTAGACATAGACCCACAAAAAGACAAACACAGATGCAGACAAAGACAGTCAATTCAGTTCAAATGGACCCCAACCAGACAAACACTCACACACCAACACACAGACCATTTCTCTACCCCACAGCCCATTGCTCTTACCTGTCCGTGAGCTCCAAAGTACTCCGACTGTGGCCGTGGTCTGTGTCCACGGCTATGAGGCAGAGTGTGATAACCTGGGTACCCAGGACTGGCCCCATTAGACCCCTCCCCTTCTGGCTGCGCCCCAATGCCTCCTGCTCGCATCTTTGGCCTCACCACCACCTCTCCACCTCCAGCTCCCCGTAACCTCCTCCACTCCTCCATTTCGTCTAGGGGCCTCAGCTCCTCAGGCTCCTCGTCGGTGGTGGGCCCCGAGGTGGTGGGCTCAGCCCCTGGGCCCAGGAGACCCAGGAAGTCCTGGAGCTCAGTCTCCTTGTCGATGATCACCCACTCCTTGCTGTCAAAGTCTTCCTCCTCGGCGAGTGGTACAGACCGGATGAACGCGTTACTGTGGGCCTCGGGGTCGGCCACAGAGGCTACGGAGACCTCTTGACCTGGTCTACCACTGCCACCCTGCCGGTCCCCACCTCCTCCCTCCAGGGAGTGCATCTGGGCCGGCTGGGAGGACTGCACGTGGCGGGACGGGGATCCCAGGATGTCCATACGAGACCTGGTAGGGAGACACAAAATCATTGTCAAAAACCTTGGTAAATGTTAATTTTGACTGTGTGCATGTGTGTTGTGTTTTAATGTGTTTTCAGTGTATGTGTGTATTTGTGTGTCCCCCCCGGGGGTGCCAGCGTGCTCTGAAAATGTAATAAAAAATGGTTTATTTTTGGGGGGTTGGGGGCCCCCTGGATGTCACCCCCCCCCACTCCCCAGATAGAATATAAACACGTCACAAGCCACAGCAAAAATATTTTGAATTACAGGAGATTAGATATAAAACTGCAATTTTCCTCTCTGCCACATTTCTCTCCCTTGCTCAGACCTTGCAGTGGGGCCCTGTGAAACTGTGGTACACCACTGGTCTCAGCGTAGTAAGTTAGTGGTCTGTTGAAATCCCTTAAGTGGTCGGTGGGGTTAACTCCTTCCTGGTTAGCCCTGTCCAGGGGTGACCCTGTCTCCCGACCCATGTGTCTCAGTCCCAAGTAGTTATGCTGCAATAGCTTGTGTGTGCCGGGGCAGCTAGGGTCAGCCTGTCTTATCTGGTGTACCGTGATCTTAGGCTCCCACTCCATCTCTTTCTTGTTTTGTTTGCTTCGGGACCCGTGGTCCGTATTGACGCCATTCTGAGTCCGGATCCGAACTGCAGTCGACCTGTTGAGTATGGCTGCTCTATAGCCATGGTTACTCTCTGACCCTGTTGGTCATCTATGAACGTTTGAACATCTTGAAAAAACGATCTGGTCCTAATGGCCACGTACTCTTATAATCTCTACCCAATACAACCAGCAGAGGACTGGCCACCCCTCGCAGCCTGGTTCCTCTCTAGGTTTGTTCCCAGGTTCCTGTCTTCTTGGGAGTTTTTCCTAGCCACTGTGTTTCTGCCTCTCCAATGCTTGACCTTTGGGGGTTTACGCTGGTGCTGATGCAAAAAGGGCTTTCTAAAATCTATTTGATTGATTAATGTGTGATGTGTACATAACGTATACATATGCACAACAGTGTTTAACTTGTCTGCACTATACACTGAGTGTACAAAACATTAGAAACACCTTCCTATATTGAGCTGAACCCACTTTTGCACTGAGAACAGCGCAATTGGGGCATGGACTCTACAAGTTGTCAAAATAATTACACAGGGATGCTGGCCCATGTTGACTCCATTGCTTCCCAAAGTTGTGTCAAGTTGGCTGGATTTCCTTTGGATGGTGGACTATTCTTGATACACACAGGAAACTGTTGTGCATGAAAACACCAGTAGCATTGCAATTCTTGACTCAAACCAGTGATCCAGGAACCTACTACCATTTATTGATTTTATTTTACCAGGTAAGTTGACTGAGAACACTTTCTAATTTACAGCAATGACCTGGGGAATAGTTACAGGGGAGAGGAATGAGCCAATTGTAACCTGGGGATGATTAGGTGACCGTGATGATATGAGGGACAGATTGGGAATTCAGCCAGGACACCAGGGTTAATACCCCTACTCTTATGATAAGTGCATGGGATCTTTAGTGACCACAGAGTCAGGACACCATTTAACATCCCATCCGAAAGACAGAAACCTACACTGGGAAATGCCCCCAATCACTGCCTTGGGAAAGAGTGCCTCCTATTGGCCCTCCAACACCACTTCCAGCAGCATCTGGTCTCCCATCCAGGGCCCAAACAGGACCAACCCTGCTTAGCTTCAAAAGCAAGCCAGCAGCGGGATGCAGTTCAAAAGCACTTCAATATTTTGTCTTGCCCATTCCCCCTCTGAATGGCAGACATACACAATCCATGTCTCTATTGTCTCAATAGGGTCTCCTCTCCTTTATCCACACTGATTGAAGTGGATTTAACAAGTGACATCAATAAGGGATCATATCTTTCACCTGGACTCACCTGGTCAGTCTGTCATGGAAAGAGCTGGTGTTCCTAATGTTTTGTACACTCAGTGTAGAGCGCCCTCACCCTCGTTTGTCGTAGATGTCTGGTCTCCCGTCTGCAGCGGACAGACGGTCTGACTCTGGGCTGTTGATCCTCCGGTACCGCAGAGCGCAGACCTGAGCACCAGTCATTTCTGGGGGAGCTCCACCCACGAGGGCATCAGGACACGTCCCTCTAGCAGGCTCCTCTTCCTCCGCAGCCAACTTCCCCTGGGGGAAAGGGCGTTTCTAGGGTTACCACTGTTAACTATCACTGTCAAGAGTTAGACCTATTGTGTACTGCAGGTATATAGCAGCTTGAACTGTATTGTATTGTTATTATTTACTTTGCCATGTTTGAGCACTTTAAATTCATTGTAAACACAGAACCTGAAATACAGTTGAAGTGGGAAGTTTACATACACCTTACCCAAATACATTTAAACTCCGTTTTTCACAATTCCTGACATTTAATCCAAGTAAACATTTCCTGTTTTAGGTCAGTTAGGATCACCACTTTATTCTAAGAATAAAATGAGTTTACCAGTCAAATTGTCAGGGTTAGAGCTTGCAAGCCCATTCTATTCATCTATTTATATGGTCTATATCCTCTGAACGTAATAGATGGTCATTGAAAACCAACAACAAAGTAAACTATCCCTTCTAATGTACTTCTACCGTTTGAATATATTTAAAGACTGTAAGAAAATGTTTCATAGTGCTGACAGTACCACGGTGAGATACAATGAGGACATATTAGATGGTCCCTCCTGTACCTTGCTGATGCTGATCCTGAGTTGGTTGCGGTTTAAGTCGGTGTCGTTCCACGCCTCGGCTTCCATCGGGGGAGGTGTCCCCTCGCAAGGCCTGCTGGGTACTGCAGGTGGAGCGTTCTCCTGGTCACTCAGGTGCTCGTCTTGTAGAACGTCATCTGTGTTCTCCCTCGGCAGCTCCCCAGGAACCAGAGTCACGTTCACCACCCTGGGAAAACACAGAACATGGACTGATATAGACTATTTTCTTTATTTTTTATTCATTCTTTCATGACCTGTATTTAACAAGGTAAGTTATTGAGAACATTCTCAATTATTACATTATTACATTAATGAGAGCACATTCTCTTTTACAAAATGACCAGGCGATTAATTAAATTAGTGTCGTTGTCGAAAATATCCTATATCACTTCAAATGCACTTCAAATGTTACAAATCCTCACAGTTGCATTCTAAATCTGAATGAATTGTTACAACCCAGCATTAGACTGTTTGTTCCTGATTCTTTAAGTCAAATAGACTACAGGTAAATGGGAATTGTGTAATCTCTTGGCTGGCTAGATGTTTTCATATTTTATATTGATGTCTCCATTTGTGTGTGTGCGTGTGTGTGTGTAGGTAAGTAAAGAAATAAAACAACAGTAAAAAGACATTTGAAAAAAGGGTAGCAAGGCTATATACAGACACCGGTTAGTCAGGCTTATTGAGGTAGTATGTACATGTAGGTATGGTTAAAGTGACTATGCATATATGATGAACAGAGAGTAGCAGTAGCGTAAAAAGAGGGGTTGGCGAGTGGCAGGACACAATGCAGATAGTCCGGTTAGCCAATGTGCGGGAGCACTGGTTGGTCGGCCCAATTGAAGTAGTATGTACATGCATGTATAGTTAAAGTTACTATGCATATATGATAAACAGAGTAGCAGAAGTGTAAAAAGAGGGGTTGGGGTGGGGGGCACATAATGCAGATAGTCCGGGTAACCATTTGGTTACCTGTTCAGGAGTCTTATGGCTTGGGGGTAAAAACTGTTGAGAAACCCTTTTGTCCTAGACTTGGCACTCCGGTACCGCTTGCCATGCGGTAGTAGAGAGAACAGTCTATATCTGGGGTGGCTAGGGTCTTTGACAATTTTTAGGGCCTTTCTCTGACACCGCCTGGTGTAGAGGTCCTGGATGGCAGGCAGCTTTGCCCCAGTGATGTATTGGGCCGTACGCACTACCCTCTGAAGTGCCTTGCGGTCAGAGGCCGCAACTGTTGCAGCTGTAGAATCTTTTGAGGATCTCAGGACCCATGCCAAATCTTTTTAGTTTCCTGAGGGGGAATAGGCTTTGTTGTGCCCTCTTCACGACTGTCTTGGTGTGTTTGGACCAATCTAGTTGTTGATGTGGACACCAAGGAATTTGAAGCTCTCAAACTACTCCACTACAGCCTTGTTGTTGAGAATGGGGACATGCTCGGTGCTCCTTTTCCTGTAGTCCACAATCATCTCCTTAGTCTTGGTTACGTTGAGGGATAGGTTGTTATTCTGGCACCACCCGGCCAGGTCTCTGACCTCCTCCCTATAGGCTATCCTCGTCGTTGTCGGTGATCAGGCCTACCACTGTTGTGTTGTCAGCAAGCTACCTACCCTCACCACCTGGGGGCGGCCTGTCAGGAAGTCCAGGATCCAGTTGCAGAGGAAGGTGTTTAGTCCCAGGATCCTTAGCTTGGTGATGAGCTTTGAGGGCACTATAGCGTTGAACGCTGAGCTGTAGTCAATGAACAGCATTCTCACATAGGTGTTCCTTTTGTCCAGGTGGGAAAGGGCAGTGTGGAGTGCAATAGAGATTGCATCATCTGTGGATCTGTTTGGGCGGTATGCAAATTGGAGTGGGTCTAGGGTTTCTGGGATAATGGTGTTGATGTGAGCCATTACCAGCCTTTCAAAGCACTTCATGGCTACGGGTCTGTAGTCATTTAGGCAGGTTGGCTTTGTGTTCTTGGGCACAGGTACTATGGTGATCTGGTTGAAACATATTGGTATTACAGACTCAATCAGGGAGGGACATGTTGAAAATGTCAGTGAAGACACCTGCCAGTTGGTCAGAACATGCCCGGAGCACACGTCCTGGTAATCCGTCTGGCCCCGCAGCCTTGTGTATGTTGACCTGTTTAAAGGTCTTACTCACGTCGGCTACGGAGAGCGTTCGTCCGGAACAGCTGATGCTCTCATGCATGCCTCAGTGTTGCTTGCCTCGAAGTGAGCATAGAAGTGATTTAGCTCGTCTGGTAGGCTCGTGTCACTGGGCAGCTCGAGGCTGTGCTTCCCTTTGTAGTCTGTAATATTTTTCAAGCCCTGCCACATCCGACGAGCGTCGGAGCCGGTGTAGTATGATTCAATCTTAGCCCAGTATTGACGCTTTGCCTGTTTGATGGTTCGTCGCAGGGCATAGCGGGATTTCTTGTAAGCTTCCGGGTCCCGCACCTTGAAAGCGGCAGCTCTACCCTTTAGCTCAGTGTGAATGTTGCCTGTAATCTATGGCTTCTGGTTGGGGTATGTATGTACAGTCACTGTGGGGACGACGTCCTCGATGCACTTATTGATAAAGCCAGTGACTGATGTGGTGTACTCCTCAATGCCATTGGAAGAATCCCGGAACATGTTCCAGTCTGTGATAGCAAAGCAGTCCTGTAGTTTAGCATCTGCTTCATCTGACCATTTTTTTATAGACCGAGTCACTGGTGCTTCCTGCTTTAATTTTTGCTTGTAAGCAAAAAACCACATAATAGCACAATTGGTTAGGAGACCGTAAAACGAAATAGCTAAAGCTATTAGCTCATTTTGATTCCCTTACCCGATCACGGCGGGAGTCTGTCGTGTGTTCTGTTGAGGGGGCGTTGACGTGCTGGTAGACAGAGGCACTCCATCCGTCCCTCCCTTCTCCCAATCAAAAGGCTCGTTCTCTGTGATGATATGTTCCTTCATACTGTTCTCAAAGACCGACATCAGCAACTGCATAGACGATCACAGGGAAAAGGTTTTCGGAAAAGGTAAAGTATAAAGTTGAAATTCAACCAAACCTGCTATACAATAATAAGCTTCACTTTTAGTACTAAAATGTATTTTTCGTCAGACGTTTTTTTCATTACTGAAAATTAAGAGAGAGGGTATGGTATGGGAGTTAGTCTCACATTGCCACACTTCCATGTCTTGTTCCCTCTGCTATTGAAATGAACGCCAGAAAAACAAGATTCAAAGGGGGATAAATAATTTGAATGCACGTGCAGGGAGTGAACAGTAGGTACCTGGTAATCTGGTTTGGTGAAGTAGTCAAGGCCTAAAACATGATCCAGGAAGATGTAAAACTCAGAAGGCATGTGTTTGAGCAGCATTCTGTGGTCGTAGCGCTCTTTAATCTGACCCACTTGCTCCTGGTAACAAACAAGAGATACAGTAGAAAGCATTAGATACCAGTTGAGCCCAGCAGACACCAGTAGACACTAGTAACCATTCTCTACTGCAGGGTTTCTTAATCCTGGTCCTGGAGACCCCAAAGGGTGCACATTTTATTTTTGCCCAAGCACTAGTGAAAGGTTTGATGATGAGTTGATTAGTGGAATCAGGTGTGTAGCACTGAGGGAAAAAATAACACTGTGCATCTCTTTGGGTCCCCTAGACCAGAATGAAGAAATATTGGAAATAACTGATATTGGGAATTGTAATAATTATAATAGCAACAGTAGATAGTAGCTCACCTTATCTTTAATTTTTCTCCATGGTAACTGACCGACTGCAAACTCTACCAACATGTAAAATAGCGACCATAGATCGTCATGGCGACCCATTTCCTGAGAAGGTAAAAAATGGATTAATCAGATAATAATTTTCATGATTTACTGGAGTACATACACAACAGCTATTTTAGATTTCCTGACAAACTCATGTAACACAAAACCCTTGGAATTCATTTGTAATAAATTACATTTTTTCATCCCCAAAATAAACTTACTTTGTTTTTATGAGCATTTACTGACGCATAACGAACAGTTCCCCGAAATCCCGCCACAGTTCTGGGCTGGAAAATAAAATGCGGTAAGTTATTTTCAGGACGAAACCTGAAACATAATTTCCCACAGACAACTAGAAAGAAAACGATTGATGGAACTAAAGTACTTAAATGAAAACCTAAAACGAGACGAGGAAGGATATGGAAAATTTCTCAGGCAGGGAGAGATAATAAAAACGTAAATGGGATCAAGCACCTTACTGATGAGACGGATCACAAGCATGCGCTTCGAACAGAAAAGCCCAAAAAGGAACAGCAAAACTGCAAAAAATAAAACCACACAGGTGAATAAGGAACAGCATCACATGGCAGCATAACATCTGTAAAAACCTTAAAGGAAAAATCAACTTAAAATTATCTTTTAGTATTTTTTCATTAGTCCACTGTTAATACAGTCCCAAAATGTTTTGCATGTGTTTTGGGGACTGCATCAACAGTGGCCTAATGGAAAAAAATACCAAAAGATAGTTTTTGAGTAGATTTGTCCTTTATCATCAACGCTATGTGAACATATAACAAGGCAATTTCCAAATAAATTATGCATTCATTAATGTTAACAAACTATTAACTAATGAATTTACACAGCTTAAGGCCTAACTTAAATGTACCAGAATCAGATGACATCATCTTCTTGGACATCTTCCTAATGTTTCTAGTTTCTAATTGTCATTGGCATCTCTGATACAATAACAGGAAACTGGGCATGTGCACCACCATTTTGATAGTAACACCCATTCCTTCTGAAGGAAGTCCCAGGAATAGTGCCTCAGAAACTGCATGTTAGATTTTACAACAGTGTGTTTGTGTGCGTGCATGTGTGTGCTTGAGTGTGTGTGTGGTCCCGTCGCTGTTCTATATCTGCAGTACAGGCCTGCCTATCTAATCGATGACTGGAGGCTGAGTCAGCAAGAAGAAAAACAGAAAGAACCTCCCCTGTTGCCCAGGCTAGCCAACTGTATATTACCCTGCATCAGGCTAGCCAACTGTATATTAGCCTGTATCAGGCTAGCCAACTGTATATTAGCCTGTATCAGGCTAGCCAACTATATATTAGCCTGTATCAGGCTAGCCAACTGTATATTAGCCTGTATCAGGCTAGCCAACTGTATATTAGCCTATATCAGGCTAGCCAACTGTATATTAGCCTGTATCAGGCTAGCCAACTGTATATTAGCCTGCATCAGGCTAGCCAACTGTATATTAGCCTGTATCAGGCTAGCCAACTGTATATTAGCCTGTATCAGGCTAGCCAACTGTATATTAGCCTGTATCAGGCTAGCCAACTGTATATTAGCCTGTATCAGGCTAGCCAACTGTATATTAGCCTGCATCAGGCTAGCCAACTGTATATTAGCCTGTATCAGGCTAGCCAACTGTATATTAGCCTGTATCAGGCTAGCCAACTGTATATTAGCCTGTATCAGGCTAGCCAACTGTATATTAGCCTGCATCAGGCTAGCCAACTGTATATTAGCCTGCATCTTGTTTGCCAACTGTCAGTGGTGGGAAAAGTACCCAATTGTCATACTTGACTAAAAGTAAAGATACGTTAACAGAAAATGACTGAAGTAAAAGTCACCCAGTAAAAAACGACTTGAGTAAAAGTATAAAAGTATTTGGTTTTAAATATACCTAAGTATCAAAAGTAAAAGTATAAATCATTTCAAATTCCTTTTACTAGGCAAAGCATACGGCCACATTTTCTAGTTTTTATTTATTTATGGATAGCCAGGGGCACGATCCAACTATCAGTCATACTTTACAAACGAAGCATGTGTTTAGTGCGTCCACCATATCAGACGCAGTAGGGATGACCAGGGATGTTCTCTTGATAAGTTTGAATTAGACCATTTTCTGTCCTGCTAAACATTCAAAATGTAACGAGTACTTTTGGGTGTCAGGGAAAATGTATGGAGTAAAACGTACATCATTTTCTTTAGGAATGTAATGAAGTAAAAGTTGTCAAAAATGTTAATAATAAAGGAAAGTACAGATACCCCAAAAAACTACTTAAGTAGTGCTTTAAAGTAATTTTACTTAAGTACTTCACAATACTGCCAACTGTATATTAGCCTATATCATATTATATATATTGTTGTTAGAATGATTCAATAGCTTTGAATATTAACAGTCTGTAATACATGACATTAACAAAATCCTTCCATGGCTACTTACCGGTCGAACCTCTCCGGTAGTGTTGGTGTACTGGCGAGCCAGGCCAAAGTCTAACATGAAGCACTTTCTATAGGTGGAGGGGAGTCGACCCATAGCAAAGTTAGACTGGGAAAAAAAACGAGAAACAGATTGAGTTGAGGATATCACAGGAATATAAACAGGCGAAGCCCAAAGCAGTGTTTCCCCCTATCATTGCATAGACGTGAGACTAGCTTTTGCCCAGCACCTAAACGAATTAGACTTCAATTGGTTTTAATTGACAATATTGGCGCCAATAAGGCCTAGATGTTACGTTGAGGCTCACTAACCCAAAGTGCTATACATTTTTGAGCACACAGACTGAGATCAACATTGTCTCTCTTACAGCTGCTTAATTAATCAAATTCTGATCAAAATTGAAATATTGATGTGCAATATCCATATCGCAAGAGATCCATATCGCAAGAGATCCATATTGCAAGAGGTCCATATTGTAAGAGATCCATATCGCATGCAATATTTTGAAATGCTACCCAGCCGTGTATGACATCAGTTTTTATAGTTTTACTCGTTTTTTTTCTACTCTTGCGGCTGCTTCCCACACACACCAGGCCCCGCTCCCCTTTCGCAGTTCCTCCCCGCTGTTCGATTCACTATACGTTCCCATGCTGGTCTGTTAGGTCAAACAGATTGTTCCAAACAAAAACGATGCTGCTTTCCACTTTGCTTCTTAAATATAAATCATTCTACATTTCTATGACTTAAACAGTTCACCAAAGTGTTTTATTTCTACTGTACAGTATATTGCGATACAAATTGCAATCACAATATTTGGTAAAAAAAATGTAATCGCAATTATTTTGCCGATATTATGCAGTCCTAGTCTCTCTTTCTCCGTCTCTCTCACACACTTCCATCTGTCTCGCCCCCAATCGGTCTCTCACTCTCTCTCACACACTCCCATCTGTCTTGCTCTGTCTCACCCCCAATCGGTCTCTCACTGTCTCTCACACACTCCCATCTGTCTTGCTCTGTCTCACCCCCACTCGCTCTCTCACTCTCTTTCGTTCTCTCTCACTCTCTTTCGTTCTCTCTCACTCTCTTTCGTTCTCTCTCACTCTCTTTCATTCTCTCTCACTCTCTTTCGTTCTCTCTCACTCTCTTTCATTCTCTCTCACTCTCTTTCATTCTCTCTCTCTCTTTCATTTTCTCTATCGCACCACTAATCTTTCTACCCCTTACAATGCATTGTAATCACACATCATAATGCCTTATACCTGCAGGCATTAAGTTAATAGTTACTGAGAATGCCACCTACAGGCTTGATGTCTCTGTGCAGGAAGCCCACAGAGTGGATGGCCTCTATGGACTCCAGAATCTGTTTGCCCAGGCGTAGCGTGGTGCTCATGGTGAAGGTGCCGCGAGGCTGACTCCTCCTCAGGTCTGCTAGGTTTCTCCCCTGCTGGGGGGGAGAATGGGTAGGGAAAGAGTGGGGGAGAGGGCGGGGAGGAGAGGAGAGGGAGAGAGATGGGGAGAGGGTTGGGGGAGAGAGGGAAATGGGAAGGGGAGGAGGAGAAAGAGGGGAGGGGGGGAGAGAAAGAGGGAGGGGGAGTGGGAGAGATAGGGGAGAGGGGGGATGGAGAGGGAGAGAGGGGGGGGGGGTGAGAGGGAGAGAGAGATAATTCATTTTCATTCATTGTTTTCTACTTATTTGTAGCCTGGCTGTCATTATCTCTACCTAAGGCAATTCTATCAGACTGTTTTGATAGATGGTTACCTGAAGTTGCATGACCACATAGTTAAACTTCTCGTTCCTTCCACATCCGATGAATTTACATACATGATTTTTTCCTGTGAAAGAATGGAGAGAGGTTAGTGTAAATGTTACAATACAGTCAGTATAACATTAGCTATCTATAAATCTACTTGTACCATCACAGTTAAACAACTGATTCAGTTGGATGTTAGACCAACCCTTGTAATAATCCCAAAACATTTTGGATCATTGTTAGAAGAATTGGGATCAGATTGCTTTCCTAGGACCTGATACATTCAGAATGTGGTATCTTCCTATATGAATGAGGCATTTATCAGATAATTAAATATAGTCATGTAGTCCCTAGATTTAGTCATACAATACAATTAGGGCATGCTAACTTCAGGCAAGTAATTTCCAATGACCTTAGTCTTTCAGGTTGATTTGCATTTCAATAACATTAGTAAGAGAACATTCAGGGTATTTCCCCAAGTCATTTGAAGAAGGGTGCTCACAAACAGAAGCACAGCCAGGCAGACACACACTCACACAGTTTCATGCTCATTAACAATCCTCCCTGCCAGCAGTCACAGTTCTGTATCTGTTCCTTTGGCTACAGACCAGAACAAGCCACAGAAATACCCCAAAATAAATGCTGCCTAAGAAATTAGAATCTCTGCATATTTCAACACAATATGCTCATGCTCAGGTGGATTGTGGCAAGCTGTTTTTTACGGGATTCGAACAATGTGAAACACTCAATGCCGAAATATAATTTTGCACAAAGCAGTATAAACCCCAGTGCAACAGACATGTCAACCGATTGACTATCCAACTCATCCAACCCCCGAGCAAAACAAACAATCACCACACCTTCAACATTGTCCAGACAGATGCCAATAACACTAATCAAATAGCTAGACAGACAAACGTTTACCTCACTTCACTGTAGACCATAGATAGACAACTTAATTAACCTCGCCATGCTTATTCATGTACAAGGTGATGTTGCCATTGATTGATCCATGTCCTTAGTGATCCCTATCCCTCCTTGATAGATACCTGCCCTTAACTTGCACTTTCTATCTATTTCATAACAGGAGAGTGGAATTCCATCACTGAGGGCTATATACAGTATAGTGCAGGAGGAGGGAAAGACTGGCAAAGGCTGTCCCAGGGACTGAACCCACAACCTTTGGGGATTTAATACGTGCTTTGTATGGGTAGCGTTACAGGTGCTTAACCACACCTGTAACATGTGTGTGGATGTGTGTATGTGTGTGTGTGTGTGTTACTGCTCAACCACAAAGGCCCTTACCTTGCAGTTTCTTGAGGACGGCCACCTCCATCTTGAGAACCTGTTTAGGCTGCTGGGCTGACTCTACCTTCAGAGCCACATTCTCCCTGGTCAGCAGGTCCAATGCTTCATAGATCTCACCAAAACCTCCCCCACCAATCTTCTTCAGCTGGAAGTGGTGGCAGAGAAGAATAAACACTGTAAAAAACTGAGTAATGTGGATGTCTGCTAATTATGGCTTGCTGTCTGTTCTTTAAAGTGAACATTAAAAGAAATGCTAGTTCTCAACTAGCCTGGTCCCAAAACTGTTTGTGCTGTCTCGCTAACTCATATAATCATTGTCACACCTAGCACTAGGCAGGTTTCCATTGACCCAGGTTTATTCTACAAAATGTTTTTATTGCAATGTGTAATGGAAAGGCTGTCACACCCTGACCTTAGTATTCTTTGTTTTTCCTTGTTATTTTGGTTAGGTCAGGGTGTGACATGGGTGATGTATGTGTTTTTTGTCTTGTCTAGGGGTTTTTGTATGTTTATGGGGCTGTCTCCTTTCTAGGTATGGTGTATGTCTATGGTTGTCTAGATTGGTTCTCAATTAGAGGCAGCTGTCTATCGTTGTCTCTGATTGGGAACCATATTTAGGCAGCCATATTCTGTGGGTACTTTGTGGGTGATTGTTTCCTGTCTTTGTGTTTGCTACACCAGATAGGACTGTTTCGGTTTTGCCGCGTTTGTTATTTGTGTCATGTTATCGTCTTTCATTAAAACATGTTGAACATGAACCTTGCTGCATTTTGTGTTCTTTGTTTTTCATTTTGTATTCTTCAGACGAAGAGGAGGAACTCAGCCATGACAAAGGCAGGCAGATATAGCAGAAAGGTTCTAAAGATCCATAACATTTTTATCCATCAGGGATGGATTTAACATTTGTCTAACTTTCTTATTGCGACAAATGATGGTGGAAACTGTGTTTTTCGAATAAATGACTGCCGAATAATTTTGAAGATACACAGGGCACGTGATGACAATCGTGTAACTATAAAACTCCACTCCACATTTCATTCTAAATGCCTACTGCTGGCTAAATCGCTTTTGTCAACTATAAAGAATAATGCTTATTTGCAGGACAAGAATGTCCTTACTTTGAAGAATGCCTGAATTGCTTCACCTTGCTTTTCTGGTTGGCTGGCAAGTTTCACCATCCAATTATTTCAGATCTACAGGAGTGCAAATTTCCCCATGACAGAGAATTATTAGAATATGGCAAATATCAGTCAATTATTGCAATCTGGCCATGCCGTCATTCGAGGGCTACCTGAGACAAGAATCAGATAGGTGGGAGGGTATACAGGCTGTCGACTATTTATTCATGAGCAATTTGCCTAAATGGGTTATGGAAACACTTCAACCAATCATTTGTTTTGACACTAGGTTTTTGTGAAAAATGGTTTTATTGTTTGTTGGTGTGACATCATTACGCCCAGCTGTTTTTATTGACAAAATATGTCAACGGACCCTAGCAGGCAATTGTCACATCTAATGTATATGGAACTTTCTAAATGCTGACAAAAAATAACTGGACAAGTTAATGGAAACATACTGACCGTACGATTTGGCAAGAGAGCACCAACAGCTGTGACCAGGCTAGTTCACATCAGGGTAAGGAATATTCCAAATCAGGGATTCTCAACTAATAATTTAATTTAATTTCAATCAATTACTCAATTATTCAACCAATCACTCCGCTGAGACTCAATTAAATGGTCAAAATGGCACTGAAAATAAATAAACTCACCACTTTCCATCGGTCCTTTACCATGCAGTTGGGAGACAGGATGTCCACCTGCTCCCCCGCTCCGTTCATGTTTTCGTCGGGCTGGGCGACCGTCCCTACACACTGCATTGGTCGGCCAGACAGAGGCACAGTAGCTCCCAACTCGATTCAGCCATTTACCTGGGAAGAAAAACACACTAATGTAGGCTACAAACCCCTTGTAAACTGGAGACATCTCACTCACTAACACCTCTGAACCCCAAATGTGTCTATGGGCTAATAAGTAAACAATTCAGCTCCACAGACAGCACCGCGGCCTGCGTTCAAAACAAACGTGTTGGTCACAGATTTAGCACCAGGGACAGCAACAGTTAGAGCTAAAACGTGTGATTGCGTACAAATTCGCTGCAAACGGAATCCATAAGCACAGGTGTGACAGAAGCTCTTTTCATTCATCGCACATTGGACAGCGCCACTCATTACAGCACCATCCAGGCCAAAAATAATTTTACACACCTGCTGGCATTCCCTAAGATTGTGCTGCCTGCCAGACACCACACCTATTAGAACAGCTGGGGTCAAGGCATTCTCAAATCAAATGCACAAGCATGAGAGAACATGGTGAGCCTCACACCAGTGTGGAAGCTTCCCACTGCCCTAGACAATGTGCGGAAGATACCCTCAATGCAACAATACATGCAAGTCTGAAGAACAAGCAGGCAGATTCTGCAAATCTTCTCAAAGATGTCAGAGGAATGGAGTGTAAAGGAATAAAGCAAAATACACGTTAATTAACTCTGTCATGTAATCCATTCCAGGTTCAATAATGCCAATTTACACTTAGTTGATTACAGTAAAGTTCATGAAAAAATTATTAAGTTTACCTGGCAGACATTTTTTTGAAACATTGATCTCCCTTTTCTTCTCCCAGGTTTTAGCAACCTGCATTAGGGACTTTGGATTGAACAACTACAATACCACACACCCAGATTTGGCAAAACCCTTAAACCCTTCATATATTGGAGTCATGTCTTTATATTCTTCAAAATCTGTAACTAACCAAAATCTAAAAAAAAAAAAAAAAATTAAATGACAGCGGTCAATTGTAACAATTGTGATAATTGTGGTTTCGATTCCCGAAAATGTATGGATTCACTCACTGCTGTAGGTCGATCTGGATAACAGCGTCCGCTAAACGACTAAAATGTAAAACAAGGGTGTAGCCTACCATTTCAGTAGCCCACTGCACTTATCTGAGGTTGGGCCTATGCATTGCCATTTGCGCTCCCACCTTACTGCTACAACGGGGAGGGACTCGTTCTGTTTCTAATATGCTTTCCTTAGATATAACTCCATAAGGCACAACCTCTTCATCGCAACTAACAGCAGTCCCCGGGCACAGAAGCTCTACTATCATTCTCCTCCTACTGTTACATTTTCTCCGCACTGCAGTTTCAGTGCTCCCTCAACGGGTAGGCAACCATTCGAGCGTCAGGCGGCGCGCACAGTCCATCCAGAGTAGGCTTGACGTTTTCCAATAATTCACCATTGCACACATTCACCATTGCACTGCGCCCTTGGCCCAATGGGTATGTTGTGTAGCTTTACTCTGCCCCTAAAAAAATATTTCGGGAATCACCTAATTGACCAATATCACACATTTCAACCGCGATTCAACATTCCACTGCATGGGATGGACGCAAGTGGCACTACGGGAAATGTCGTTTACAATCGGGAAAGCCCACGCAAAGGAACCCGATTAGATGCTTGTAACAGACTCCATCTCCCGTTGTGAGTGAATCAAATCCCTGACGTAAGTCTGCATTATAGGGTGATTTTTTTTAATACATTATTAATGATTATTGTTATATAGATGTAAAATAAACGAATTGTCATGTTTAAGCTCTTGACATCATCTGGCAACGTTGTCAATAATTGTGTTGTAGATTGCCAATAACCTATTCCAGATTTCTTTCTTCTCTAGAAACAGCAAAGGGGCGTTTGCTATCCCAAGTTATCATAGCAAAGCGAGCGACCGTGTATAAGCATTATTATAGCCAAGGTGCCAATGCCTTTGAATGTGCTTTATGTCCGCAAGATCATTTACGTAAATTCAACAAAGAGAAAAACATTGCATCCAGACCTTATCTTCTGACTTCGGTGTAAGGCCTCGGTGCGCGAGGAATTTGAGAGGTGCATCATTTCTTGAGCGAGGTCGTGGTAAAGACATAGGCTATGTGTCGTTTGTCGTTGCACCAGTCTCCATTCTCCCCGTTATCCGCTTCGTTCTACTCCTCTGAATCAGGGTTTCCACTAGTTACCACAGCCAAAAAGTCTGGCTATCGTAAAAATGCATGATTTTGTTGTTGCTTTTTGGTCTTAATTTAAGGTTAGGGTTAGGCATAAGGTTAGCAGTGTGGTTAAGGTTAGGGAATTAGGTTTAAAATCAGATTTTAAGAATATAAATGGTAGAAATAGGCGGGATTTACGACTTTGTGGCTGTGGTAACTACTGGCGACTCTGAATCAGCATCACCGAGATACTCCCAGTATGCAACGCGCTAGGTCCTGCGTGATCATGGATGGTTGTTGCGTGGCAACGTGATGAGCAGCGCTCGAGAAGCGCCTATTGAGGATTGACACATGTGCCAGAAGTGGCAGTTTCAGTAGCAGTACCAAATTAACAGTGTGTCTGCCATAGCGTAGACTATTAGGGCAATGCCCTAATGCACAATCTCACACTGAATCTCCCATGGCCTCTTTTGTGGATATTTAATTTTACGCACAAGAGGGCACTGTTTTCCCACAGATAAATGAAAATGATCAGTCGTGCATTTTACCTTGATATTTGGCCCTCAAGACCAGAGTTTACAGACTTTATTTTTTATTTATTTTATGTTAAGTAACTCAGTTGCGGACTCAACTTACTGTTGAGAGTTATACAGATGGAATACACAAGCTACAAGTTGGACATTTGGTAGTGCATCAGCAGTTTTTCACTTGTTATGTCAGTCAATCACAGTCACTCAAAGCCCATGTTAGCAAAAACATTTTATATTGCTAGGTAAGGTAGTCTAGCCAGCTATCTAAACCAAGTAGTAGCCTAATCATCATCAAATTACAGACTGGGCACACAGGGCATTGGTTTTGTTAGTCACTCTCACTCAGATATCGTATGAAAATGGCATTAGTCGAGGCAAAATGCCTAGAATTGTAGGAATTGATTTGAATGTGCAGAATTGCATGAAATTAGCTATAAAACTGCAAAAGAACAATCACCACCTCATGGCAAAATGAGTAGAATTGCATGACATTAGTTTTAGAACTGCAACATTTTTCCTTTACAATGTACCAAATCTCGCTTAGGGCCTTCAAAAGGCTAGGGGTCGATCTGCTCAAGACTCTCAATAGGATCATCCGTATGGTGTGTTCATATAGACGTTTCTGAGAGGACGTTGCAAGTTGCAATCACTATTTAATTTGCAGAAGGTTCCTTTCGGGATGGCAGGCCAATCAAGCGAGATGTAAGTTCTTGGACTGGAGAAAAAAAACGGCTGCAGGATAAGCTCTCAGAAACACAGAAGAAACTGTAATGAGAGTGGAGTGGCTGCGTAAGTGACAACTGTGAAGTGTGCAACATTAATGATATTGGAAGTGAGCAACATTCCAACAATAGTGGAATCAGCAGTTCACCTTCAAAATATGAGCACCGCATTGAAACGGATGCAAACAAATAGGCCTACAGTTATGCCACAATTGGACTAGGTAATGTTAAACAAGGTTGAAATGTTATTAAAACATTTAAACTAAAGACAAATAGTAAAAATCAGTTGAAACCTCACTGTGGATGTATTGGACTGCATAATTGCATATGGGGCCCTGCTGGAAAATTCAGTTTAGACCAGCTTGGATTTTAAGCTGGTCGAGATAGTTGTGATAGATGCTTGTGGTACATTGCTTGTAGTGTGGCACATTCATCATCACTTTTTTTTATCATCCATGGTTAATTGGGGTATTTAATTTTAAAAAACATTGGTTCTTTTGGTATTTCAGTCAGCTTTTCAACATACGTCATGATCTTGATGCATTGGTTGTTTCGAGATGCTGCACTAAAAAGCTGAACTATGAGTACAGTACAAGAGTGTCCACTTCTGTTTTTTATACCTGCCTTTCTCACTAAGAAAGTCTACCATTTCTTCTGCAAACCCTGTCCCATGATGACAACCGGTGATGCTGTACAATTGCCTCGTTTTTAATTTACCTCTTGTTAGGTCTTTTTTGTTTTGTGTTGTTTCATCTAACATAGTTGCAAGAAAGCTATAGAAACACTGGCAGCAGTTAGTCTACATGGGGATTTAAACGTTTTTTTGTCTTCCTAAGACTGTCTGTGTCTAGGTGGGAGTTCCTGTCCCAGTTCAAAGGTTCCATTACCTACAGTTTCGACAGGAAATCTCTCTTTTGGCCCCCAAAGCCATTCCCAGCTGCTATCTGTTCAGTTACTAAAGCTATTCAATGCAAGTGTGCTTGGAGCTACAATAATGAAGTATCACCACACTAGACTGGAACATGTATTACTTACTGACTTAGGTACAGTGCCTTCGGAAAGTATTCAGAT
Organism: Oncorhynchus mykiss; assembly: GCF_057628025.1. Lineage (NCBI taxonomy): Eukaryota > Metazoa > Chordata > Actinopteri > Salmoniformes > Salmonidae > Oncorhynchus > Oncorhynchus mykiss. Next base: position 84,257,100 of record NC_143022.1, on the reverse strand, counting down.
TCCTTGACTTTTTCCACATGTTGTTTACGATACAGGTTTATTTGAATTATTTTTTTCAGCAATCGACACACAATACCCAATATTGACAAAGTAAAAACAGGCTTTTAGAAATGTTTGCAAATTATATATTTATATTTAAAAAAAACAGATATAGCTTATTTACATAAGTTTTCAGACCCTTTGTTATTAGACTCGAAATTGAGGTCAGGTGCATCCTGTTTCCATTGATCATCCTTGATGTTTCTACAACTTGATTGGAGTCCACCTGTGATAAATGTAATTGATTGGACATGATTTGAAAAGGCACACACCTGTCTATATAAGGTCCCACAGTTGGCAGTGAACGTCAGAGCAAAAACGAAGCCATAAGGTCAAAGAAACTGTCCGTAGAGCTCCGAGATAGGATTGTGTCGAGGCACAGATCTGGGGAAGGGTACCAAAACATTTCTGCAGCATTGAAGGTCCAAGAACACATTGGCCTCCATAATTCTTAAATGGATGACGTTTGAAACCACCAAGACTCTTCTTAGAGCTGGCCACCGGCCAGACTGAGCAATCCGGGGAGAAGGGCCATGGTCAGAGAGGTGACCAAGAACCCAATGGTCTAGATTTCCTCTGTGGAGATGGGAGAACGTTCTAGAAGGACAACCATCTCTGCAGCCCTCTACCAATCAGGCTTTTGTGGTAGAGTAAAGTACAGAGAGATCCTTGATGAAAACCTGCTCCATAGCGCTCAGGACCTCAGACTGGGGTGAAGGTTTACCTTCCAACACAACAACCACCCTAAGCACACAGCCAAGACAACGCAGGAGTGGCTTCGGGACAAGTCTCTGAATGCTTTGAGTGGCCCAGCCAGAGCCCAGAATTGAACCCGGTCGAACAGCTCTAGAAAGACCTGCAAATAGCTGTGCAGTGACGCTCCCCATCCAACCTGACAGAGCTTAAGAGGATCTACAGAGAAGAATGGGAGAAATTACCCAAATACAGGTGTGCCAAGCTTGTAGCATCATACCCAAGAAGATGTTCTTAGGTGTTTCAATAAAGTACTGAGTAAAGGGTCTGAATACTTATGTAAACGTGATATTTCCGTGTTTTAAAAAAATAAATTAGCAACATTTTCTAAAAACTGTTTTTGGGGCATTGTGTGTAGATTAAGGAGGGGTGGAAAAACTATATACGCAATTTTAGATCTGGGCTGTAACACAACAAAATGTGGAAAAAGTCAAGGGGTCTAAATACTTTCCGAAGGCACTGTATTTCAAAAGCCAGCAATAACTGAACAGCAAGTATTGAAGGAAACATCAATTTATTGCACCCATTGACTTCTTTCATAATGACCTTATGAATAAAATGTTTCTTTTTGGCAGCTCCTTTTTTAGAATAAAACTGTTGCATCCAATGTCCCAACATTTGCTACTATGACATCAGAGAATGTTCTGTTCTGTTTGTTTGTTACTCTTTTGCCTTCCTTCTCTCCATGTTGGTTAATTGCCTCATCATCTTAGGTGCTACTCTGTTCTCAAACTGGGTGGCAGTTAATTTACAGGCTAATCTGGGCCACCGTCTTCTTATCTCCACCCTATTTGTTGCCCTCGTGTTTTTTTTTGTTTTGTGGAACTACATGTCTGTGCTCTTCTTTAAAAATAAACGTTTTGGGAGGGGCTTTCCTTTCATTTAATGTATTTACACTTCAGTGTGTTGTTTTTAAGGCTCCAGTTAGGCCTATAAGAAACCAGAGTCCCTCTGCAGCTGTCAATTTTCCTGCAAAGCAGTAAATGCAAACTTGTAATGAATTTGAGTTTTAAAAGGCTTCTAAGATTTGTAATTTTCACTTTGACATTTGAGACTTGATTTTACCTAATGCAAAGTGTATCAACCTCTATAAAATGTCCATTAATTATAATCCACATAATAATTCATATTTCCTGTTGCTGCAGGATTCTTTTCCTGCTGTAGTAAACTGGCTCAAACTAAGATCCTCCATCTGTAGTGTTTAGGATAGTAGTTGGCACATCATTCATCTGCATGGGACTTCATAGACTGTTCTCTCTGCTACAGCACGGCTAGCGGTACGATTCATCAAGTATGGAACCAACAGGACCCTGAACAGCGTTTAACCCCAAGCCATAAGACTGCTAAATAGTTAGCCTAATAGTTACTGAAGTCCCGAGCTGTAAGAAGGCAGTATTATAAAATTACATTTCTGTTTGCTTCCAAACTTCTAATTTCTTAAATTGTTGTATCAAGTTAAAATAAGTATTTTTCCTTTTTCAGTGGTCCATATGTTATATCCATGTATTCTGACACTCCTGAAGACCACCTCCAAGTCTAGTATTGATGCATTTGGTAATACAACATGCCCTTCAAATCAGTGTTAGTATTGTGGGATTATTTCCTGAGTAATTATTTAATTTATATGTCAGTTATACACAGTGCTAATATGTGGTGAATCTGTTTTACAGGAAATAACTGTGTTTACCTATTTCTTTACCTGATACAAATGATCTGTTTTCCTATTGGCCAATGCTTTGACTGTGTGGGGTTAAACTTTATTGATACAGGAAGTGACAGACAGTTCTAGTTCCGTGGCTGATGGTGTTTAATGTGGTTTGACCCGATAAAGCTGCTTAATAGTTATCAGTCTCCATCCAGTCCTTGCACCTACAGAAAGTCACCTGTATTCGGACACTTAATTTACAGTATGTTAGTCTGGCTCAATGTGAAGGTCCTCTTCACAGGTGTTTGCGTCTCATGAATTCAGCCATCAAATCTGTCTTACGTAAGAGCTCGGTTTGTACAGACATTTGTAAAGAAATATTACTTGTCAGCACAAGGACGGCAATTACCTTATGCACCTGTATTAAACCCATAATAAAGATCTATTGAGTGATTTGAGTTATTGGGAAAGCCTAGAGGTGTCCCTTGTCCCTTCATTACACAGTGTTGTTTAAGAAGAGGAGTTTGATCCCTGATAACAAGAGAACATATTGATCTCTATGTTCCAGCAATGCTGTCAACTACCAATAACCCAAAACGAGCAAGTGATTGTTCAAAACTCTTCATTTGTAATGTTGACAATTATGCAAACTAGTTTGTCTTTGCCCTGAGAATAACGTTTTAGCTTGATTGAGTGAGTCCTAAGTTTTAAACGATACTAACAGTACTTTGAATGCTTTAGCGGAAGGACCTTTTATCATTGTTCATCTAAATGTACAGAGACATGTAAATATACCCACCAGCAATATGTCTGCTAATGAGATGTCTAACCTCCTGATGGTTACCGCGTGTACGTGCTTAACTCGCTCGCTTAAGAAAAATTACAAGAAAGGGAACACTGGCAATATGCTGTGTGCAATGTGCATGTACTGAATTGAAGAGATTGTATGGGGGGATTGTCCAGATGGGGAAAACATTTGTGGATTTGTGGTAATGGTGCATTGGCCGGACTCATCTAGAATTCTGCTATAATCCGATGTAAAACAATGACAATTGATATGAGATGTGAGTGTTAGTTGGAACCTATACTTGGCCATGGTCACAGTAATCTGAAAACATATAGGCCTACCTTTATCCACAAACATCTACTACAAAAATCTCTGAAACTGGAAACACTTATCTCCCTGACTAGCTTTAAGCACCAACTGTCAGAGCAGCTCACAGATTACTGCACCTGTACATACAGTGCCTTGCGAAAGTATTCGGCCCCCTTGAACTTTGCGACCTTTTGCCACATTTCAGGCTTCAAACATAAAGATATAAAACTGTATTTTTTGTGAAGAATCAACAACAAGTGGGACACAATCATGAAGTGGAACAACATTTATTGGATATTTCAAACTTTTTTAACAAATCAAAAACTGAAAAATTTGGCGTGCAAAATTATTCAGCCCCCTTAAGTTAATACTTTGTAGCGCCACCTTTTGCTGCGATTACAGCTGTAAGTCGCTTGGGGTATGTCTCTATCAGTTTTGCACATCGAGATCATTTTTTCCCATTCCTCCTTGCAAAACAGCTCGAGCTCAGTGAGGTTGGATGGAGAGCATTTGTGAACAGCAGTTTTCAGTTCTTTCCACAGATTCTCGATTGGATTCAGGTCTGGACTTTGACTTGGCCATTCTAACACCTGGATATGTTTATTTTTGAACCATTCCATTGTAGATTTCGCTTTATATTTTGGATCATTGTCTTGTTGGAAGACAAATCTCCGTCCCAGTCTCAGGTCTTTTGCAGACTCCATCAGGTTTTCTTCCAGAATGGTCTTGTATTTGGCTCCATCCATCTTCCCATCAATTTTAACCATCTTCCCTGTCCCTGCTGAAGAAAAGCAGGCCCAAACCATGATGCTGCCACCACCATGTTTGACAGTGGGGATGGTGTGTTCAGGGTGTTGCTTTTACGCCAAACATAACGTTTTGCATTGTTGCCAAAAAGTTCAATTTTGGTTTCATCTGACCAGAACACCTTCTTCCACATGTTTGGTGTGTCTCCCAGGTGGCTTGTGGCAAACTTTAAACAGTTTTTATGGATATCTTTAAGAAATGGCTTTCTTCTTGCCACTCTTCCATAAAGGCCAGATTTGTGCAATATACGACTGATTGTTGTCCTATGGACAGAGTCTCCCACCTCAGCTGTAGATCTCTGCAGTTCATCCAGAGTGATCATGGGCCTCTTGGCTGCATCTCTGATCAGTCTTCTCCTTGTATGAGCTGAAAGTTTAGAGGGACGGCCAGGTCTTGGTAGATTTGCAGTGGTCTGATACTCCTTCCATTTCAATATTATCGCTTGCACAGTGCTCCTTGGGATGTTTAAAGCTTGGGAAATCTTTTTGTTTCCAAATCCGGCTTTAAACTTCTTCACAACAGTATCTCGGACCTGCCTGGTGTGTTCCTTGTTCTTCATGATGCACTCTGCGCTTTTAACGGACCTCTGAGACTATCACAGTGCAGGTGCATTTATAGGGAGACTTGATTACACACAGGTGGATTGTATTTATCATCATTAGTCATTTAGGTCAACATTGGATCATTCAGAGATCCTCACTGAACTTCTGGAGAGAGTTTGCTGTTTTATATCTTTATGTTTGAAGCCTGAAATGTGGCAAAAGGTCGCAAAGTTCAAGGGGGCCGAATACTTTCGCAAGGCACTGTAGCCCATATATTATTTAGCCCAGACAACTACCACTCCCCTACTGTATTTATTTATTTTGCCCCTTTGCACCCCATTATTTCTATCTCTACCTTGCACATTCTTCCACTGCAAATCTACCATTCCAGTGTTTTACTTGCTATATTGTATTTACTTCGCCACCATGGCCTTTTTTTTGTTGCCTTTACCCCCCTTATCTCACCTCATTTGCTCACATTGTATATAGACTTATTTTTCTACTGTATTATTGACTGTATGTTTGTTTCACTCCATGTGTAACTCTGTGTTGTTGTATGTGTCAAACTGCTTTGCTTTATCTTGGCCAGGTCGCAATTGTAAATGAGAACTTGTTCTCAACTTGCCTACCTGGTTAAATAAAGGTGAAATAAAAAAAATATATATCTCTGGAAGGTCTCTCAATAATCTCACTTAACTAATTTAATTTGGCCTCTTAAATCCATATTGTTGTGTGATTTGCAGCACATAGACCATGTAATAATCATTTAAGAAATGGAAGAGTAGAAAAGGTGATCTCCCAAAAATATCAAAAGAAAAATGGTTTTCTATGCATGGTGCTTTTATTCTTAAAAAAACTGACTCGTTTCGACTTTGTCAAAGCTAGATTATTTAGTGGATGTGGCACCTTCCTTTATGGGAACTGGGCCTCGTCTTTAGATTGACACAGGTGCAGTCTGAAAAACAGGTGAACACATTAAACACTTACTGTCACAACTCCCACCGAAGGGAGTCGGCGGACAAAAACTGTGGTGAAGTGGGGTCCACGTCCCGCGCCGGAGCCGCCACTGTAGGTTTAGGTTTTGCGGCCGGAGTCCTCACCTTTGGGGGGGGTACTGTCACGTTCTGACCTTTGTGTCCACCCACAAAACACAAAGGAAAACAGGCTACCTAAATATGGTTCTCAATCAGGGACAACGATTGACAGCTGCCTCTGATTGAGAACCATATCAGGCCAAACACAGAAATAGAAAGTCATAGAAAAACTAACATAGACAACCCACCAAACTCACGCCCTGACCATACTAAAACAAAAGTCAAAACAAAGGAACTAAGGTCAGAACGTGACATCTCATCTGTATTATTCGTAGCCATCTATTTATCACCACAAAGCGAAGCTCTCAACCAACTCTATAAGGCCATTAGCAAAGAAGAAAATGCTCACCCAGAAGCGGCGCTTTGGTCCTCTCCTTCTTCCACCTCTGAATGCCGTTACAGAACCACCCACCAAAAAAGGACCAAGCAGCGTGGTAACGGGCAGCAGCAGCAGCAGCGGTCACAGGACTCCTGGACATGGGAGCGAGATCTGGACTATGTCACAACTTGGGAGGAGATAGACAGGTGGTCAGTCGACCCAGGGAGAATGCCGGAGCCCGCCTGGGATTCTCTGGAGCAGTGTGAGGAGGGATACCGGCGAATGGAGTCATCACGGCGGCGCGGAAGGAAGCCCGAGAGGCAGCAACCAAAAATGTATTGGGGGGTGGCACACGGGGAGTGAGACGAGTTCAGGTAGGAGAGAGAGGAACCGGGCAGGCAACGTGTTATGCTGTGAGGCGCACGGTGTCCCCGGTGCGGTACATCCCAGCTCCTCGTATTGGCTGGGCTAGAGTGGACATCGAGCCAGGTGCCATGAAGCCGGCTCAGCGCATCTGGTCTCCTGTGCGTCTCCTCGGGCCGGTGTACATGGCACCAGCCCTACGCATGGTGTCCCCGGTTCGCCAGCACAGCCCAGTGCGGGCTATTCCACCTCGTCGCACTGGCCTGGCTACGGGAAGCATTCAACCAGGTAGGGTTGGGCAGGCTCGGTGCTCGAGACCTCCTGTGCGCCTTCACGGTCCGGTCTATCCGGTGCCACCTCCATGTACCAGCCCTCCGGTGGCAGCCCCCCCCCCCCCCCCCCCGCACCAGGCTGTCTCTCCTTCTTCTGCCTACAGGTGCTCCCTCCTCTCCGGCGCTGCCAGAGTCTCCCGTCTGTCCTGAGCTGCCAGAGTCTCCCAGTCTGTCCTGAGCTGCCAGAGTCTTTCAGTCTGTCCTGAGCTGCCAGAGTCTCCCAGTCTGTCCTGAGCTGCCAGAGTCTCCCAGTCTGTCCTGAGCTGCCAGAGTCTCCTGTCTGTCCTGAGCTGCCAGAGTCTCCCGTCTGTCCTGAGCTGCCAGAGTCTCCCGTCTGTCCTGAGCTGCCAGAGTCTCCCAGTCTGTCGTGAGCTGCCAGAGTCTCCCAGTCTGTCGTGAGCTGCCAGTCTCCCAGTCTGTCGTGAGCTGCCAGAGTCTCCCAGTCTGTCGTGAGCTGCCAGAGTCTCCCAGTCTGTCGTGAGCTGCCAGAGTCTCCCAGTCTGTCGTGAGCTGCCAGAGTCTCCCAGTCTGTCGTGAGCTGCCAGAGTCTCCCAGTCTGTCATGAGCTGCCAGAGTCTCCCAGTCTGTCCTGAGCTGCCAGAGTCTCCCAGTCTGTCATGAGCTGCCAGAGTCACACCGGCGATGCCGGAATCGCCCTTCACTCCGGAGCAGCCGGAGTCTCCCGTCTGTCCGGCGCTGCTGGAGTCGTCCTTCACTCCGGCGCTGCCGGAATCTCCCGTCCATTCGGGACCCATGGCTAGGGTCCCCGGTCGGAGGTCGGCGGCGAGGGTCGCCGCTCGTAAGAGGCCACGGGGGCGGTTGAGGAGGCGGACAAAAACTGTGGTGAAGTGGGGTCCACGTCCCGCGCCGGAGCCGCCACTGTAGGTTTAGGTTTTGCGGCCGGAGTCCGCACCTTGGGGGGGGGGGTTACTGTCACGTTCTGACCTTAGTTCTTTTGTTTTAGTATGGTCAGGGCGTGAGTTGGGTGGGTTGTCTATGTCAGTTTTTCTATGATTTTCTATTTCTGTGTTTGGCCTGGTATGGTTCTCAATCAGAGGCAGCTGTCAATCGTTGTCCCTGATTGAGAACCATATTTAGGCAGCCTGTTTTCCGTTGTGTTTTGTGGGTGGTTATTTTCAGTCTTTGTGTGTCTGCACCAGATAGAACTGTTTCTGTTGTCACTTTGTTGTTTTGTATTTATGAAGTGTTCAGTTTTCCATTAAAAAGATGAACGCTGCGCTTTGGTCCTCTCCTTCTTCCACCTCTGAATGCCGTTACATGAGAACTCTCTTGTTAGATAGTGTTGTCGACAGCTTATCATAAGGTACTCTACCTCAGGCGACCAATACCTCGAGACTTCTTTAATATTAGACATCGCGAACCAGCTGTTATTGACAAAAAGACACACACCCCACCCCTGGTCTTACCAATTTCAATGCACTTTTATGACTCAAAGAAGTCTTCAACGATAAGATGCATTTTTTTTTAGCTATCCTAGATGTGCGGTTGAGGAACTAGAGAGAGCACAGTAGTTTTCATTGGATCACAACCCTGCATCCCCGCCTTTACACAATTACTGTTATTGTTTATGCTATCAAAAAAGGGCCATTATAAATCACAACCTGGGTCAGGTGAGCATCATTTGAAAGGTTGTTCTATTGCCAACATGACTAGCTAAGTTATAAAATACGATCTTACAGTGTCAGGCTTTCACATTGCAATTCACAGAAACAGATCGTAATTTTGGTGCGCATAGAAAGGAGTCATGAGTGCATTCAGATTTGTGGTCTGCTTCAAATTTTCTTCACAAATCAACCAACATAGGCTTATTCTGTTCAGGATAAGCCAGGGTATAACGCCATGTCATATTGTAACTGTACACCAAACATAGTGATCATAAATATTGACACTGTATATGACATGAGTTTTATGATATGGAATATGAAGTGCACATTTGGATTTATGGGTGTTTGCCTTGCTTTCTATGACATCACAGCGGTATTTATTATAATCCTCAACATCTCATCTTTCAAAATACATTGAAAATACAAAATACATTGAGTCTGTCACGCCCTGATCTTAGAGATCCTTTTTATTCTCTATGTTTTGTTAGGTCAGGGTGTGACTCAGGTGGCAAAGTCTATGTTTTCAATATCTTTGTTTTTGGCTGTGTGTGGTTCCCAATCAGAGGCAGCTGTCTATCGTTGTCTCTGATTGGGGATCACATATAAGTTGTCATTTTCCTTTTGGATTTTGTGGGATCTTGTTTTTTTATTTAGTGTTTCTGCCTGACAGAACTGTGCGTGCTCTTTTTCACTTTTGTTTGAGTATTTTTTGAATAAAATAATCATGAACACTTTCCACTTTGCTCCATGCTGCGCTTTGCTCCACTCTTCCTACCACCAACGAGAGCAGTTAGAGTCCCTGTAATTTACAGCAATTCCCTAACTCAGGCAACAAAAACAGCAAAAGTTGGCAAATTAGCGGGAGGGATGGTGATAGCTTCCCAGTGTCCAAATCTGCCATTTTCAACCCGTATACAGGTTCGAGTGTAAAGTGCTACCAACAATAGTGAACTACAAAACTATATAAATAGGCATATCATATATGGTAGCAGTACTGGGGGCATCCTTGTGTTTTTAGAGTGTGCTTAGGGGAGTACTGAGATTTCATTAGATATTACATAAGGGGTTTGTTTCCATATACCATGGAATCCAGGCACTTGTCATCTCCCGTCTGGACTACTGCAACTCGCTGTTGGCTGGGCTCCTCGCTTGTGCCATCAAACCCCCTTATCCATAACGCCGCAGCCCGCCTGGTGCTCAACCTTCCCAAGTTCTCCCATGTCACCCCCCTTCTCCACACACTGCACTGGTTTCCAGTAAAAGTTTGCATCCACTACAAGACCATGGTACTTGCCTATACTCAAACCCCACACCCTAGCCTTTGTCTGTACACTATGCCTGATCCAAGATGACGTAGCAGTCAGACGTCTTTGTCTTTGTCTTGTCTCGTCCCATGTGCATATATCTTTTTCTTCGCATTCTTTTTAATATTTTCCTAAACCTCAACTTCAAAATACTCTCCTGCAACCCACCTCACCCAATGTGGTGTGGATCTGTTTTTTGTTTTTTTTCTAAAGTATTTCTAATTACCTCCGAACTGGAATACCTCAACTGAAGCTAGCTAGCTACCAGCTATCAGTCAGCTAACCACTGCTAGCGGTCATCAGCTAACCTTTAGCTCGGAAAGCTCTCGCCAGTTCGTACAACCCGTTTCAAACCAGAGCATACCGGACCTATTTTTCTCTCCATATCCCTGAATTCCTACCACAAACCTTTTCATCTGGATCATCACAGCTAGCTAACCGCAACCCGGGTTGACTACTCCTGGCTAACGTTTCTGTCCCAGAGCTAGCACCAACTAGCCTGGGCCTAGCCCATGCTAGACCCATCTCCCGACTCACTCCTGGGCTACAATATCCGGACCCCTTCTACTGCCGGTACGGGCACAGAACCCCACCGATCCTCTACGACTGGAATACCAACATAATCTGCCCGAGGATTCCAACAGGCCCCTCAGGTGCGACGTCCGCTAAAGGCCCATTCTGCTAACCTTCTAGGCCTGCTAGCTACCTAGAGCTACTTGGAACCCTACTAATTCCATGACTGGTCTATCAACGTCACAGCACGAAGAGGAAAAAACAGACTTACCCCCATCGCATCGTCCCCCATAGGCTAACTTGCTAGCCCCGGTCTGCTAACTGCTAGCTTGCCTGCCCCGTTCTGCTAACTGCTAGCTTGCCTTCCCCGGTCTGCTAACTGCTAGCCCCTACAAACTGCTTGCTTGCTAATCCGGTCTGCTAACTGCTAGCTTGTTTAGCCCCAGCCTACTAACTGTAAGCATGTTAGCATCGGCCTGCTAACTGTCTGAATCGCCGTGTCCCCAGTCAGCCCAACCACTCACTGGACCCATATGTTCACTTGGCTACGCATGTCTCTCTCTAATATCAATATGCCTCGGCCATTCCTGGTTAATGATTACTGCCTTATTTCACTGTAGAGCCTCTAGCCCTGCTCAATATGCTTTAACCAACCATGTTGTTCCTCCTCCTACATATGCGCTGACATCACCTGGTTTAAACATCTCCAGAGACTATATCTCTTTCATCATTACTCAATGCCTAGGTTTACCTCCAATGTACTCACATCCTACCTTACCTTTGTCTGTACACTATGCCTTGAATCTATGCTATCGGCCCAGAAACCTGCTCCTTTTACTCTCTGTTCCGAACGTGCTAGACGGCCAGTTCGTATAGCATTTAGCCGTACCCTTATCCTACTTCTTCTCTGTTCCTCTGGTGATGTAGAGGTTAATCCAGGTCCTGCAGTGCCTAGCTCCACTCCCACTCCCCAGGTGCTCTCATTTGTTGACTTCTGTAACCGTAAAAGCCTTGGTTTCATGCATGTTAACATTAGAAGCCTACTCCCTAAGTTTGTTTTACTCACTGCTTTAGCACACTCTGCCAACCCGTATGTCATAGCCGTGTCTGAATCCTGGCTTAGGAAAACCACCAAAAACCCTGAAATCTCCGTTGCTAACTATAACATTTTCCGCCAAGATAGAACTGCCAAAGGGGGCGGTGTTCTACTGCAAAGATAGCCTGCAATCAACTGCAAAGATAGCCTGCAGAGTTCTGTATTACTATCCAAGTCTGTACCCAAACAATTTGAGCTCCTACTTCTAAAAATGCACCTTTCCAGAAACAAGTCTCTCACTGATGCCGCTTGCAATAGACCTCCCTCTGCCCCCAGCTATGCCCTCGATACCAGATGTGAATTGATTGCCTCCCATCTATCTTCTGAGCTCGTGCTACTAGGTGACCTAAACTGGGACGTGCTTAACACCGCGGCCATCCTACAATCCAAGCTTGATGCCCTCAATCTCACACAAATTATCGATGAACCTACCAGGTACAACTCCAAATCCGTAAACACGGGCACCCTCATAGATGTCATCCTAACTAACTCGCCCTCCAAATACACCTCTGCTGTTTTCAATCAAGATCTCAGCGATCACTGCCTCATTGTATGCATCAATAATGGTCTGCGACCAAACGACCACCCCTCATCACTGTCAAACGCTCCCTAAAACACTTCTGCGAGCAGGCCTTTCTAATCGACCTGGCCGGGGTATCCTGGAATGATATTGACCTCATCCCGTCAGCAGATGATGCCTGGCTATTCTTTAAAAGTGCCTTCCTCACCATCTTAAATAAGCATGCCCCATTCATAAACTGTAGAACTAGGAACAGACATAGTCCTTGGTTCATTCCAGACCTGTCTGCCCTTGACCAGCACAAAAACATCCTGTGGCGTTCGGCGAACTTTTCAGGGAAGTTAGGAACAAATATACACAGGCAGTTAGGAAAGCTAAGGCTACCTTTTTCAAACAGAAATTTGCATCCTGTAGTACTAACTCAAAAAAGTTCTGGGCCACTGTAAAGTCCATGGAGAATAAGAGCACTTCCTCCCAGCTGCCCACTGCTCTGAGAATAGGAAACACTGTCACCACCGATAAATCCACTATAATTGAGAATTTCAATAAGCATTTCTCTACGGCTGGCCATGCTTTCCACCTGGCTACCCCTACCCCGGTCAACTGCCCGGCACCCTCCACAGCAATCCGCCAAAGCCCCCACCCTTTCTCCTTCACCCAAATCCAAAGAGCTGATGTTCTGAAAGAGCTGCAAAATCTGGACCCCTACAAATCAGCCGGGCTAGACAATCTGGACCCTCTCTTTCTAAAATTATCTGCCGAAATTGTTGCAACCCCTATTACTAGCCTGTTCAACCTCTCTTTCGTATCGTCTGAGATTCCCAAAGATTGGAAAGCTGCCGCGGTCATCCCCCTCTTCAAAGGGGGTGACACTCTAGACACAAACTGCTACAGGCCTATATCTATCCTACCCTGTCTTTCTAAGGTCTTCGAAAGCCAATTTAACAAACAGATTACCAACCATTTCGAATCCCACCGTACCTTCTCCGCTATGCAATCTGGTTTCAGAGCTGGTCATGGGTGCACCTCAGCCACGACATCATAACCGCCATCGATAAGAGACATTACTGTGCAGCCGTATTCATCGACCTGGCCAAGGCTTTCGATTCTGTCAATCACCACATTCTTATTGGCAGACTCGACAGTCTTGGTTTCTCAAATGATTGCCTCGCCTGGTTCACCAACTACTTCTCAGACAGAGTTCAGTATGGCAAATCGGAGGGCCTGTTGTTCAGACTTCTGGCAGTCTCTATGGGGGTGCCACAGGGTTCAATTCTCGGGCCGACTCTCTTCTCTGTATACATAAATGATGTTGCTCTTGCTGCTGGTGATTCTCTGATACACCTCTAAGCAGACCACACCATTCTGTATACTTCTGGCCCTTCTTTGGACACTGTGTTAACTAACCTCCAGACGAGCTTCAATGCCATACAACTCTCCTTCCATGGCCTCCAACTGCTCTTAAATGCAAGTAAAACTAAATGCATGCTTTTCAACCGATCACTGCCCGCACCTGCTCGCCCATCCAGCATCACTACTCTGGACGGCGCTGACTAAGAATACGTGGACAACTACAAATACCTAAGTGTCTGGTTAGACTGTAAACTATCCTTCCAGACTCACATTAAGCATCTCCAATCCAAAATTAAATCTAGAATCGGCTTCCTATATCGCAACAAAGCATCCTTCACTCATGCTGCCAAACATACCCTCGTAAAATGACCATCCTACCGATCCTCGACTTCGGTGATGTCATCTATAAAATAGCCTCCAACACTCTACTCAACAAACTGGATGCAGTCTATCACAGTGCTATCCGTTTTGTCACCAAAGCCCCATACACTACCCACCATTGCGACCTGTACGCTCTCGTTGGTTGGCCCTCGCTTCATACTCGTCGCCAAACCCACAGGCTTCAGGTTATCTACAAGTCTCTGCTAGGTAAAGCACCGCCTTATCTCAGCACACTGGTCACCATAGCAGCACCCACTCGTAGCACACGCTCCAGCAGGTATATCTCACTGGTCACCCCCAAAGCCAATTCCTCATTTGGTCATCTTTCCTTCCAGTTCTCTGCTGCCAATGACTGGAACGAACCGTAAAAATCTCTGAAACTGGACACTCATATCTCCCTCACTAGCTTTAAGCGCCAGCTGTCAGAGCTGCTCACAGATCACTGCACCTGTACATAGCCCATCTGTAAACAGCCCATCTATCTACCTACCTCATCCCCATACAGTATGTATTTATTTATTTATCTTGCTCCTTTGCACCTCAGTATCTCTACTTGCACATTCTTCTTCTGCACATCTACCATTCCAGTGTTTAATTTCTATATTGTAATTACTTCGCCACCATAGCCTATTTATTGCCTTAACTGTTTTGTTTATTCCATGTGTAACTCTGTGTTGTTGTATGTGTCGAACTGCTTTGGTTTATCTTGGCCAGGTCGCATTTGTAAATGAGAACTTGTTCTCAACTAGCCTACCTGGTTAAATAGAGGTGAAAAAAAACCCACCAAGTATTCTGTTTTGCCACCGCTGATCTCTAGGCTCCGCCCAGTCAGAGCTTTTCGCTGTTCTGGCTCCCCAATGGTGAAACTTGCTTCCCCCTGAAGCTAGGAGAGCAGAGTCCTTGCCCATATTCCAAAAAAATCTAAAACCCTATCTCTTCAAAGAGTATTTTAAATAATCCCACAGCAGGCAGCCCCCCCCCCCCCAAAAAAAAACACTCACACGACTTTTCCTCCCCCCTTACTTGCACTGACTTTGCTGATGGCTACTTTATTGATGAAACATTACTATGGCTGAGATACAGTGCCTTTACAAAGTATTCACACCCCTTTACTTTTCCACATTTTGCTGTGTTATAACCTGAATTTAAAATGGATTCAATTGAGATGTGACACTGATCTACACATAATACCCCATAATGTCAAAGTGGAATTTTGTTTGTGGAAATGTTTTTAAATTAATAAAACATGTAAAGCTGAAATGTCTTGAGTCAATAAGTATTCAACCCCTTTGTTATGGCAAGCCTAAATAAGTAAAGGAGTAAAAAAATATACTTAACAAATCACATAATAAATTGCATGGACTCATTCCGTGTTCAACAATACTGGTTAACATGATTTTATAATGACTAACCCATCTTTGTACCCCACACAAACAATATTCTGTAACGTTCCTCAATCAGGCAGTGAATTTCAAGCACAGATTCAAGCACAAAGACAAGGGAGGTTTTTCAATGCCTGGCAAACAAAGTTGAATAAGTTGAAGTGTAAAAAAAATAAAAAGACGCTGAATATATCCCTTTCAGCATGGTGAAGTTATTAATTACGTTTTGGAAGGTGTATTAATAAAACTAGTAACTACAAAGATACAGGCGTACTTCCTAACTCAGTTGCCGGAGAGGAAGGAAACTGCTCAGGGATTTCACCATGAAGACAATGGTGATTTTAAAACATTTACAGAGTTGAATGGCTGCTTTATGATAAAACTGAGGATGGATAAATAACATTGTAATTACTCCAAAATACAAACCTAAATGACAAAGTGAAAACAAGGAAGCTTGTACAGAATACAAATATTCCAAAATAAATCAACTTTTTTCCTGAATATTTATGGAAAATCCAACACATCACATCACTGAGTACCACTCCTGATATCTTCAGTATGTGGTGGTTGCATCATGCTATGGGTATGCTTGTCATCGGCAAGGACTAGGGAGTTTTTCAGGATAAAAAATAAACATAAGAGCGTCTGCTAAAGAACTAAAATGTAAATGTAAATGTAATGTAACAAATTATTTAGGAGATTTTGAATTTTTTGTACAATTTTGGCAGTTGAGTTTGAATAGCCCTTCAAGGTTCAACAAATATATAAAGTATACACCAACCAATGGACTACCAATTCCCAAGAAAGCCAAGTAGGCCAGTAGTGACATTGCAAGTACAGAGGATATTTGAATGCTGTCATTGACATTTTGCTCTTGTCGTTGGTTACAACTTTAGTCTTATTGTTGCTCTGTTACTTTGTGGAACTGAGTGTTCCAAGGCCATGCACAGATAACATTTAGGATCCGATGACTGGTATACAGTGGATTCAGAAAGTATTCAGACCCCTTGATTTTTTCCCACATTTTGTTACGTTACAGTCTTATTCTAAAATGTATGCTTTTTTATAATGTCCTCATCAATCTACACACAATACCCCATAATAACAAAGCAAAAACAGTTTTTTTGAAATGTTTGCAAATTAATTGAAAATAAAAAAACGAAATACCTTATTTACATAAGTTTTCAGACCCTTTGCTATGAGACTCGTAATTGAGCTCAGGTGCATCCTGTTTCCAATGATCATCCTTGAGATGTTTCTACAACTTGATTGGAGTCCGCCTGTGGCAAAGTCAATTGATTGGACATGATTTGGAAAGGCACACACCTGGCTATATAACATCCCACAGTTGATGAAAGCCTGCTCCAGAGTGCTCAGGACCTCAGACTGGGGCAAAGATTCACCTTCCAACAGGACAACAACCCTGTGCACACAGCCAAGACAATGCAAGAGTGACTTCGGGACACGTCTCTTAATGTCCCTGAGCGGCCCAGTCAAAACCCGGACTTGAACCCGATCTAACATCTCTGGAGAGACCTGAAAATAGCTGTGCAGCGTTGGAACTCCCCAAACACAGGTGTGCCAAGCTTGTAGCAACATATAAAAAAAAGAATAGAGACTGTAATGCCTTATTATTATTGGACCATGCTGGTCATTTATGAACATTTGAACATCTTGGCCATGTTCTGTTATAATCTCCACCCGGCACAGCCAGAAGAGGACTGGCCACCCCACATAGCCTGGTTCCTCTCTAGGTTTCTTCCTAGGTTTTGGCCTTTATAGGGAGTTTTTCGTAGCCACCGTGCTTCTACACCTGCATTCCTTGCCGTTTGGGGTTTTAGGCTGGGTTTCTGTACAGCACTTTGAGATATCAGCTGATGTACGAAGAGCTATATAAATACATTTGATTTGATTTGATTTAGTGCTTCAACAAAGTACTGAGTAAAGGGTTTGAATACTTATGTAAATGTGATATTAAAGTTTTTTATTTTGAATATATTTGCAAAATGTTCTAAAAAACTTTTTTTTCTTTGTCATGTGGTATTGTGTGTAGATTGATGAGGAAAAGAAAGCTATTTAATACATGTTAAATTAAGGCTGTAACATAAGAAAATGTGGAAAAAGTCAAGGGGTCTGAGTACTTTCCGAATGCACTGAACAAAAATATAAATTCAATATGCAACAATTTCAAAGATTTTACTAAGTTACAATTCACATAAGGAAATCAGTAAATTGAAATGAATTCATTAGGCCCTAATCTATGGATTTCACATGACTGGGCAGGGGTGCAGCCAGGCCCACCCACTGGGGAGCCAGGCCCAGCCAATCAGAATTAGTTTTTAGTTTGTTTTCCCCCACAAAATGGCTTTATTACAGACAGAAATATGCCTCATCTAGGCCACTTGTGCGTGGTACAACGATGATACATGGTCATCATTGGTTCAACAGGCTGAAAGTTGTAGACTATGGGGTTGTTTCACGTATACAGATCAATGGAGAATCTTCATTGAAAGTGAGACACCTATGCCTGTCCTTTTTTGAGAGGAATGGTAATTTCGAGGATATAAAGCATGAAAATGAATTTATAAAATAACTCAGTGTTGTGGACACTAAAGATAAACGCTAAAATATATATGGTGGGAGGGTGAGGGATAATTCCCCTTAGTCAACAAGTAGAAAAGAAGAGTTTCACATGCGAGCATGTGTTTCTGGGAGCAGAAGTGGAGGGTGTACACAGTTTATGTGCATAAATGGCTTAATTCCAGGGTGGGTGGGAAGCTTGTAGTCAGGAGAAGGGTTCGGTCACTCCCCCTTGATGCTGCGTATGCAAATCACTTGGTTTTCCGGAGTTCCTTGAACTCTAAGTCGCAGAATGATGGGGACCGCCGGGCACAAAAGGCACTATAAAAACGTGGAAAATAATAGGATACCTCACTCGTGAGCATATTCAGCGTAATGCGCGGAAGAGGCAAACTAGGATACCGTTAATCGTGGGTGTTGATGTAAGTATTGTTAGGCTTTCTAATTTAGTTAGGTCATAGTTGTACAGTATACATTGTGACTTGCAGAACTACTTCGCATATACAACTCGTAACTGCAATTTTTATGATGTGTTATAGCCTATTCCCCGTCATCCTTATTTAATATGGAAAGGTCAATGGTTATTTTAATGCAACGCGGATGATTTTATGGACCCTGTTCAATAAATGTAAAACATTTTGGGATATGTAAACGTGCAAACCGAGTTGACGTTGTGTTTGTCTGAAGGGTTTCTTAGATGGCAATATGTTCTGAATTTAGGCTACTTTAGTTTTTTTGCTAAATTGTTTTCGGTAAGTAATAACATTTCCAATATAGCTTTTAGAACATGTATTCAGTATTTAAATTGGCTGCTTTTCATAGGAAGAACATCCAGCCTCCTTTGTTGTAGTGGTTTATGACGCGTCTGTATGTCCCTTCCCTTGAAAGAGGCTGTGTGAATCACATAGCTCCAGGTGAGAAGCGATTCCAGAGGGATGGTGCTGAACTATTATCTGATGCAGCCCTCTGATGGAGCCCAAAGACGTTAAGAAAAACAATTATACTAAGAAACGCTATTTACAGTAGGTCTTGTGATTTGCTTGTCTCTGAGATAAGCAACATTACTTGCATCTACAGAATATTCATATTACTAATGAACAAATATTATTGAAATCCCCAAAAACAATGGTATAGCTGTCCCACCTCCATGTTTCGGGCATGCCAGAATCCATGGGGGTGGGATTGTTATTAGTGCCAGTGGAGAGAAATGTTGTGCTACCAAAAAGAGTTAAACTGGTTTGATCTGGTCAGTCAGGAAGCCATCCCCCATAGGTTGAGTGGCTTGAAAAGTGGCAGTGTGGTGCCAGCAAACTGCATGGTGACTACTGAGTCACATGGAGAAACCACCAGCAAACAAAGGGGCTCCCTTGGATGGTAATAGTCCACTGTTTACTGGACTCTTCACACTCTCTCTCTTCTCTTTCTCTATCTACACTCTTTACATTTAGCAGACACTCTTACCCAGAGCGACTTACAGTTGCATTCATCTTAAGGTAGCTAAGCAAGACAACCACATATCAAAGTCATAGTAAGGACATTTCTATTTAAAAAGCCCAATGCACTTACATGTGAAGTTCATCATTTCTCAAAAATATTGACACTCTTAAAGCATATCTAATTTTTTCAACCATTTTCCATAGTAGAACTATTTGAATAAGCAAAGGCTTTTGGTCTTGTTTGGTGGTGGAGCTCATTAGAATAATAGACAGTGTGTAGAATAATTATCCACTTCACTTACTGTAGTTCTATAACCAACATATATTTTTTCTAATTCAAGGTGTCATATCATAGCTGACACCCCATTATTTCTGCAGACGTCTTTGAATCTTAAAATGTGGTCACATAAAGAACCAAGGCAGTTTTTACCGTCTTTCTGTTACCACACTTAACCTCTGCACTGTTCTTCAAGTTCATCTGTTTTTGTCAAATTTTCAGTGGAAATAGTTTGAAGGAGTAATGGTTTGTTTAACTTTGAAATCAATCTTTTTTGTTTGGCATACATTATAAAGTGAATAAGTGGAGTCTCGGTGTCATTCTGTTACCGTGGAATTACCCAGAAGTAAAACCTACTCAATAAATTCACCAGTCAGCCGCTAGTAAGATAAGACACGTGTTTCAGTGTCAAAAATGTTTGACCATTAAAAATCATATTTTCCCGCTATCAATAACTTTAACCCCCAAAACCCTAACCCCCCCCAAACCCTAACTCCCAAAACCCCAAACCTAACCCTAACCCCCCAAACCCTAACTCCCAAAACCCCAAACCTAACCCTAACCCCCCAAACCCTAACTCCCAAAACCCCAAACCTAACCCTAACCCCCCAAACCCTAACTCCCAAAACCCCAAACCTAACCCTAACCCCCCAAACCCTAACTCCCAAAACCCCAAACCTAACCCTAACCCCCCAAACCCTAACTCCCAAAACCCCAAACCTAACCCTAACCCCCCAAACCCTAACTCCCAAAACCCCAAACCTAACCCTAACCCCCCAAACCCTAACCCCCAAAACTCCAACCCTTATGCTTCAAATAGCATTTGAACAAATTCAGGAAGATTTGAACAAGTTATTGTTTTCCTACCTTTTCAGGAAATTCAGGTGAAGTGTTAGGACATATGGGGTCCTGATAATGTAGGAATACAAGTACACACACACACAATGAATGGATCCCACCCCCCCTATCTCTCCCCCTCTCTCTTTAAGAATGTAAATGCTATGCAAATGTAGGAATTGAAATTTAAAGAGCACATGAGGATTAACAGATTGACCACTCAGGTGGTCATAATGAGACATTCAACATGTCCTCCCGCAGTTATCTAGCCAGCTATCTGACCACATCCCCGGGATGGTCTTGAACTTGGCCTGATTAGTTTGGTCCCCATTTGTAGCTTATATGACTCCTACTTCTCATCATCCTTATCAATGTGAATGTAAACATGACCATACAATTCTCACCACATATGGGTGTTGTTCGGGATCTTCCTAAGTGGCAGGGCCAGAGTGGCTGGTCTAGTGGGTCCCTGTTTGACCCACCCTCGTAGTCTGAACAGCGTGCTACAGCTAGGGAGGAGGGAAACGTGACATAGACACGTTTTTTCCCCCTCCTTCAAATAACGGGGAGTTGTGTTGTTTTCAGCTACAATGTGTTGGAGCATATGATAGTCCCTCTCTCAGTGTCACACCAGAGCGCAGCACTGGAGAAAGGAGAATCCTGGCCTTTGTTTGGTTTTGTACGCTGCGTCTCCGTGCAAGGTTCCGCATCAACAACACGTCTTTTCTTCGCCCTACTGTGATCTCTAGTGGTCCATTGGGGTAGCCTTTTGTTTGGACAGTATTTGTTCATCTGTCCACTAAAGATACCGATGAAGCTGTTGCAAGAACATGAAGATGTTGATGGTCAATTGAATTAGAGACCGAGACCTTAAAGTGATTCATTCCAAATGCCTTGGCCTTGTTTTGAGGCTGTATGTGATATAGTTAATGTTCATGTTTGTGGTCGAAATGGGTCATATCATTCCTATACAAAATTGTTTATCAAACATGTATCCATTTTTTTTATTGTGACCTTACATCTGGCAGCAAAGTTTCACCATAGAAACACCAACTGTATTGTAATAGTAAGTAACTACTAAAATGTGATATCAGACAGTTTTTTAAAACACTGTAAATGTCCTCTTGTGTTCTACACTGCTTTACCATAGACAGCTGCTCCCACGCCTGGTGTGGCAGAGAATAAGAGAAGGGGTCAACAGAGACAAGCTCTGGAGTTGTGCGGAGTGTGGCTGGGTTTGGTGATCTTCTTGGAGGACGCATATTACCGTAACACAGAACAGCACAGGAGCCAGCCCCAGGACCAGAGGGGAAGGTAGCAAAAGAGACCAGCAGCACGGCGGTGGCACAGAAGGAATGACACCAGAGGGAAAAAGTCCCAGAGGGGCACCGGTAGCCCCTCCTGATGGAGGCTGGGGATGGATGGTTGTGGCCGGCTGCTTCCTAGTCACCATCTGCACCCGTGCCGTCACTAGGTGAGCCTTTGGAGCTGTGTGTGTGTGTGTGTGTGTGTGTGTGTGTGTCAGAGGGACTATAGTCCTCAAATCAAATGTTATTGGTCACATTCAGATATTTACAGATGTTATTGGTCACATACAGATATTTAGCAGATGTTATTGTGGGTGTAGTGAAATGTTTGTCTTCCTAGCTCCAACAGTGCAGTAATATCTAACAATTCACAACAATACACACAAATCTACAAGTAAAATAAGAAATATATAATATTAGGACGAGCAATGTCAGAGTGTCATTGACTACAATACAGTAGAATATAATATAAACAAATGAAAAGAGTAAAACAGTCTGCAAACATTATTAAAGTGACCAGTGATTCCACGTCTATGTACACAGGAGGGCAGCAGCCTCGAAGGTGCAGGGATGAGTAACCGGGTGGTATTTGGGGAATTGGGTGACACAAGGAGATTGAACTGAACCTTTCATAACTCCTCATTTGACATGTTTGTGACATCGTAGAGTCTCTGGATGTGTTTTGCCCTTATTGTCTCTCTGCAGAGTATTTGCAAGGTATGTGTTTTGTTCTGACAGCTGCTAGGCTCCCATGGTGAGGATTATTTTGTGTGAAGATAGCTTTGGGATATTACAACGGGCGGTTGTCGTTGTATGCAATATAAACTGAAATGAAATCAGACATCATGTTAATGTTGTGTTATCCCTTTGTCTGTTCCATGCATGTCAGGTGGCATCATGTTTCTGTATGGGCAGTGTGATCTAACTCTCTGTTTTGGGAACCAGAAAGGTTGTGATGAGCCAGCGATTGCTTTAGCCGTTTGTCAGCTCAGGTTAAAAGCTTTTAAATCAGACACCGGGACACATAGTCAACGCAGGTTTGGTACCTATTGTGTGTTCCTGTTAGGTATTGTTGAGTCCCTAGTGAGAGAAAAAATTGTTTATGCATACAAATGCCACTTTTCATGTAAGTGAAGAAGTTACAAGGACTTTATGTATGTATTTCGTGTCACACACTTTTTAAGAAATCAGACTGGCTAGTAAGATGCTCTGGTTTAAGTTTGATTCCTCTGGTACTTGGTAGGTTGGTGAATGCTGTGCTCCTTTGCATTAGACTGTTCCTCCTTCTCTAGGTAGCTTAAGAGAGAGAATTAAAATTCCACTCTCCACATGTGCTTTGGTCACATGCCATAAGCCTTCGCCGTGTAAAAAAAACCTTACATAATTTTTAAACGCTCAGCATGAACAAACTACAGTCAGCTTAGGTTATTGGTTATTGGGTACCGTGCTGCTGAATGGAAACGACTGTAACTCAAACAATTCCTCAACTCTATTCCCCAACTCTATTCCTCAACTCTATTCCTCAACTCTATTCCTCAACTCTATTTCTCAACTCTATTCCTCAACTCTATTTCTCAACTCTATTCCTCAACTCTATTCCTCAACTCTATTTCTCAACTCTATTCCTCAACTCTATTCCTCAACTCTATTTCTCAACTCTATTCCTCAACTCTATTACCCAACTCTATTCCTCAACTCTATTCCTCAACTCTATTTCTCAACTCTATTCCCCAACTCTATTCCCCAACTCTATTCCTCAACTCTATTTCTCAACTCTATTCCTCAACTCTATTTCTCAACTCTATTTCTCAACTCTATTCCCCAACTCTATTCCTCAACTCTATTCCCCAACTCTATTCCTCAACTCTATTCCCCAACTCTATTCCTCAACTCTCAATTACTCAACTATATTAATCAAATCTATTCCTCAACTCATCCCGTATTTAGTGTTTTGATTTGATCAAGTTTTTCTTTAGGGATTCATGTCAGTGCACTTAAATTCAGTCACTGGTCTTAATCTCTAAATTGTATCGACAAAGCTCATTATTGTGGCATACACTGAGGATACAAAACATTAAGAACACCTGCTATTTCTATGACAGACTGACTTGGTGAATTAAGGTGAAAGCTATGATCCCTTATTGATGTCACTTGTTAAATCCACTTCAATCAGTGTAGATGAAGGGGAGGAGACAGGTTAAATAATAATTGTTAAGCCTTGAGACAATTCAAATCAAATTGTGTTTGTCACATACACGTGTTTAGGGTGAATGGGCAAGACAAAACATCTAAGTACCTTTGAACAGGTTCTGGTAGTAGGTTCAAGGCGCACCGGTTTGTGTCAAGAACTGCAACACTGTTGGGATTTTCCCGCTCAACAGTTTCCCATGTGTATCAAGAATGGTCTACCACCCAAAGGACACCCAACCAACTTGACACAACTGTGGTGTCAACATGGGTCAACATCCCTGTGGAACGATTTTGACACCTTGTAGAGTCCACGCCCTGACAAATTGAGGCTGTTCTGAGGGCAAAAGGGTCTCAATATTAGGAAGGTGTTCCTCATGTTTTTTTACACTCAGTGTATATACTATGTCCATGTCAAATAAACCAGTCCAGTCCTATACCTTCCTAATATACCCTGAAGAACAGTTTGCCAGTGTTGAAACTCACACTGTTCTTTCTCCTTTCTATTTCTAGATGTGTGTCAATCTTCTTTGTGGAGTTCCAGATGCACTTTGGTCGGGACTACTCTGGCACGGCCTGGATCCACTCGCTAGTCGACTGCACCACCTTCCTCTTTGGTGAGAGTCAGCCATGACTAGATGATTTCCTTACCAGCAATTTGAACACCTTGAATGTCCCTTTTATTCAATGAAACTGTATTTATGTATTTATTTTCTGGGTTTGATTAATTCTCAAGCTATTTATAATTATCTCTGGGGCCTGAGGAAATTCTACCTCCGTAGATTTTGTTAGCTATAAAAGGTGCTGAAACAGATTCACAAGCATAAAATCACAGATTAAGTGTACTAGTAGTGAACTTTATACTCACAATAAATTAAAAAGCAATATATGCCCCTAATAATTCTGATTGGGAAGTAGCGCATTATGATAAGAAATTTTGTCTTCCTAATCAGGAAATGGAAAATCTTGATAAATCTGATGTGTAACACAGAAACCCGGACCCAGTTCTCCTTGCATGAACATTATGCTGTGATTAGGACTGCCCAAGGAGACCCCAAATAACTAATTTCTGAAGAAAAAAATGATAGTCTTCTTTCCGACGTAATTGACAATGTTTTATAAAATGTGTGGTTTGCATCACCGGAGTCTCTTATATGTCACATGAACATTTCAAGTGACGACACTTCGCCAAAAATTAATATAATTCTTTGAAAATGTACTCAGGCGTCTTTGGACATATTATGAGCATTTTGCGTGCATTGAATCTCAGACATGCACATTTGGACAAATACTAGACTTTGGGAGGAGCAGATTACCGTTTTTACAGGCTGGTGAAATCAGCCATTTTCATGTGTAATAACAAATATCGGCCACCAGGTAGTGCCAAAAGTGTTTATTAGGATCTCTTTCAGCCCAATTCTGATATTTTTTTCCCACTAATTAATCCTTTGACCAATTACATCAGATCTTTACACGTCAGATATTTTTCAGCTGATCTGATTGGCCAAAAAAACAATTTGTGAAATATCAGAATTGGCCTGAGTTCTTAAAAATAGTGGTTTCTTTTCATTTATTGTTCATATACAGACAATTTACCAGGTGTTTAAATACATTGTGACATAAGACATTGTGACATATATAAAACATCGTGCTTTAAGGGTGAAAAGGAAAACAAACCGATTCACAAGCACTAAACCACACTAATTCAGATTAGTAAACAGCATACAGTGTATTCGGAAAGTATTTAGACCCCTTGACTATTTCTACATTTTGTTACGTTACAGCCTTATTCTAAAATTTATGAAATAGTTTCCCCCCTCATCAATCTACACAAAATACTCCACAATGACCAAGCAAAAACTGTTTTTTTAAAAACATTTTTGCAAATGTATTAAAAATAAAAATGTAAACATCACATTTACATAAGTATTCAGACACTTTACTCAGTACTTTCTTGAAGCACTGTTGGCAGCGATTACAGCCTCAAGTCTTCTTTTGACGCTACAAGCTTGCCACACCTGCATTTGGGGAGTTTCTCCCATTCATCTCTGCAGATCCTCTCAAACTCTGTCAGGTTGGATGGGGAGCGTCACTGCACAGCTATTTTCAGGTCTCTCCAGAGATGTTTGATCAGGTTCAAGTCTGGGCTCTGGCTGGGCCACTCAAGGACATTCAGAGACTTGTCCCGAAGCCACTCCTGCATTGTCTTGGCTGTGTGCTTAGGGTCGTTGTCCTGGTGGAAGGTGAACCATTGCCCCAGTCTGAGTTCCTGAGCGCTCTGGAACAGGTTTTCATCAAGGATCTCTCTGTACTTTGCCCCGTTTATCTTTCCCTTGATCCTGACAAGTCTCCCAGTCCCAGCAGCTGAAAAACATCCCCACAGCATGATGCTGCCACCACCATGCTTCACCGTAGGGATGGTGCCAGCTTTCCTCCAGATGTGAAGCTTGGCATTAAGGCCAAAGAGTTCAATCTTGGTTTCATTAGACCAGAGAATCTTGTTTCTCATGGTCCGAGTCCTTTAGGTGCCTTTTGACAAACTCCAAGTGGGCTGTCGTGCTTTTTACTGAGGAGTGGTTTCTGTCTGGCCATTCTGCCACAAAGGCCGGATTGGTGGAATGCTGCAGAGATGGTTGTCCTTCTGGAAGGTTCTCCCTTCTCCACAGAGGAACTCTGAAGCTCTGCCAAAGTGACCATCAGGTTCTTGGTTACCTCCTTGACCAGGACCCTTCTCACCCAACTGCTCCTTTTGGCCGGGTGGCCAGCTTTAGGAAGAGTCTTCTTCCATTTTAAGAATGATGGAGGCCACTGTGTTCTTGGGGACCTTCAATGCTGCAGACATCATGTCCAATCAATTAAATGTACCACAGGTGGACTCCAATCAAGTTATAGAAACATCTCAAGGATGATCAATGGAAATAGGATGCACCTGAGCTCAATTTCGAGTCTCATAGCAAACGGCCTGAATACTTCTGTAAATGTGATATTTCGTTTTTTTAATTTGCAAAAATGTCTAAAAACCTGTTTTTGCTTCGTCATTATGGGGTATGGGATATTGTGTGTAGATTGATGAGGAAAATGCTTTGTTTAATCCATTTTAGAATAAGGCCGTAACATAACAAAATGTGGAAAAGGGGAAGGGGTTTGAATACTTTCCAAATACACTGTATAAAAAGAAAGAACATGTGCCCTTAATAAGTAAGATTAGAAGATGGAGCATTAGGATAAGAGAATTGTCTACCCAAGCCTTTGCCTTTCCTAATCATGACATGGCAATCTTGATACACCTGCTGTAACTTTGCAAAAATAAATGACATAATCTGGAACATTGACATGATGATCAGATGATTACATGAAACGATTTGACCAGCAGTCTTCACCTAATTTTAGTACCCCTAAGCTATTGTAAAAGTTGTGTGAGGGCTGTCTGGGCACATGCAGTGCAGTCTGGGCAATCCCCAGGAGTGACTTTGGAATCATGGGGATACGTGGCAGTCGGTGCTGTGATAGACACGGACACATTCAACACCGGCTTGCACTCTCTTGCTAGTAGCTATCTGATCTAGGGTGCAATCAATTGTCCAACAGTTGCAAATCTGAGTTTCTGTTGGGCAAATTCAGGTATGTTTATCCCCTTTTCATTCCATTGGTTTCCATTTAAGAAACGTTTTTCAACAGAATCAGCAGAATGAATACACCCTTGATTACACTCAAAGACAGTTCATTTTCATAGCAGCCACATAAAAACAGCATGATCACTTTGCTCGTTGTGTATATATAATTCCTTCTCCCAATTATCTATGCGCTCTCCTCTCACCTTTTCCCTTTGCCTGTGAACTTCAGTGCACAACACATCAGCTGTCAGTGACCAGGCAAAAAACCTTCCCAAGTCAAACCATATCATGACTTCTAACCGCTACACACAGCCTACATTGTCATAGTCAACATAGCTACTAGAACTAATGCGTTAGTAACTCCACTACAATTATCCTGTGTGGCTCAATTGGTAGAGCATGGTTCTTGCAACTCCAGGGTTATGGGTTTGATTCCCACAGGGGACCAGTGTGGAAAGAAAAGTATGAAAATGTCTGCCCTCACTGCTGTAAGTTGCTCTGGATAAGATTGTCTACTAAAATGTAAAAAAATCATGCATTGCAGTTTAGTAGTTACACTGGCAGGCCCTGGTGGCAATAAATGAATAAATGCTTACCTTGACTTGGAAGAGTTCCAGTGTTGGATAGACAGCTAGCTAACATAGCATCCATCTCTGTTTGAGTAAGCTAAACCAGCTAGCTAAGTGAACATTTAAAAAAATACAACGAAATATCTGTCTTTTCATTTGTTCAACTATTGTCTTTCTCTTTGAGTCAACTACTCACCACATTTTATGCACTGCAGTGCTAGCTAGCTGTAGCTTATGCTTTCAGTACTAGATTCCTTCTCTGATCCTTTGATTGGGTGGACAACATGTCAGTTCATGCTGCAAGAGCTCTGATACGTTGGAGGACGTCCTCCGGATGTTGTCATAATTACTGTGTAAGTCTCATGAGCCTCCTAGGTTTTGTATGTACTGTATGTACCCAGAGGAGGACAGAAGCTAGCGCTCTTCCGGCTGCACCATAGTGTTACCCTACAGAGTGTGGTTGAGGCTACTGTAGACCATTGCAAACCAGTGTTTTAATCAATTATTTGGTGACATGAAAATATAAAGTTATCTAAAAAGGATAACTTTTTTTTAATGTTTCACTATTTGTATATTTTTTTTAATTCACTGAGGAGGATGGTCCTCCCCTTTCTCCTTTGAGGAGCCTCCACTGATGGGGATTCCACAGCCCCTTGGAAACAGCTGTTGTTGATAAGATACAGTGGGGCAAAAAAGTATTTAGTCAGCCACCAATTGTGCAAGTTCTCCCACTTAAAAAGATTAGAGAGGCCTGTAGAATGAGAAAAAAAAATCCAGAAAATCACATTGTAGGATTTTTTTATGAATTTATTTGCAAATTATGGTGGAAAATAAGTATTTGGTCATTTTGTCTGTCATAGTTGAAGTGTACCTATGATGAAAATTACAGGCCTCTCTCATCTTTAAGTGGAAGAACTTGCACAATTGGTGGCTGACTAAATACTTTTTTGCCCCACTGTATATAGGGAAAGGTAATAATGTTTTTATTCATATTGAGACTAAAGTCTCTTTTGAAAATTAGCTGTGCACAATACAAAAATGAACACATCAATTGGCAATTATAGAAAACATAAATATACACATTAAATACACATTAAGATACAAAACACAGTCAATTAAAACAAACACATTCTTCATTATAAAAATCCTCTCTCAGCTGTATGACTTGCCCTAGGGACATCCAGTCGAAAGCTAGTTTGTTTGTTTTGCCACTTCGGTTAGTTTGAACAGGGTGGTATCCATCCGGATGCACTTTTTTAAACTGATATTCAAGGATTTACATCAAATAATTAAACCTTGCCCCGATTTATCATTAGCCTGGACTTACATAACATCTGTGCCAGAGTTTGTTAGACTTTTACAAGCAGCTGTTTAATGAGCAATTCACAGTTTCACTGTACTGGCCGTGTGTTCTTAGACTTGCATGGCTTAATCTTTGAGTCAAACATTTACTACTGACCTGCTCTGAACTTTCATGTCAATAACACACTCGATGTGTATTACAGGGGATTGAGTCTCAGCTACATCCAATCCAAGCGATAAGTCTGTCACATTTTCCTCTTGATGTGAGGATGATAACTTTGTCTATGTATTGTTTTTTTCCAGCTCCTCTTGGCAGCTTCATCGGGAACCGTCTGTCCACCCAAGCCACTGTGATCATGGGAGGCGTCCTGTCCTCTGCCGGCCTGATCCTCAGCTCCTTTGCCACCAGTCTGGAGTACCTCTACCTCACCCTGGGAGTCCTCACAGGTACGCCCCTGTCTCTCAATGTGGATGTCATCACATTGTTTTTAGGACTTTGGCACAAGAGGGAGCTGTTGCATTATGGATACTTGTGTTGACTCTAATGACAGAACGCAACTGTAGCTGTCATGACTCCATCCCCAACTCTCTCCTCGTAGGGTTGGGATTTGCCCTCAGCTACACTCCAGCGGTGGCCATGGTTGGATCCTATTTCAACGAGAGGAAAGCACTGGCCTATGGGATGGCAATGTCTGGGACTGGGATTGGGACCTTCATCCTGGCCCCTGCTGTGCATCTCCTGATTGAACATTACTCCTGGAGGGGGGCCTTGCTGATTCTGGGAGGGTTTGTGTCCAACCTGTGTGTCTGCGGGGCCCTTATGAGGCCCCTGGTGCCTAAAGGTAGAGGACAGAGGTGGCACAAGACAGCAGAGCTTGAGAATGGGTATGCCATCCCACCGGTGGATGCCAACCTAGCAGAAGGGAAGGTAATGGACACAACACTTCCAGGCTTAAAGCCGTTGGACCCCAATACAGAGGTTGTGAATGTAACAGATGTTAAGCTTGAAACTGATAAACTTGCAGAAATTAAACTCACTGAAATGAAACTAGCAGAGGCACTCCTTGCGAATGTACAACTAGCTGACTCGAGGCTGGCAGACATGACAATAGTAGAAGGCATGGTTGTGAATGTGAATAGTGCACTAACAGAGAAAATGCTTGAAGAGATCAAGCTAGCGGATCAAAATCTAGCCAACGGGAAGCTGAAGGACATTAAAATAATGGAGAACCTTGTCATCGGTAGCCAGCTCGCTGATGTTAAGCCTGTAGACACAAAGGTTGCTGATGCAAAACTAGCGGAGTTAGTAGATGCCAAGGTTCTGGCTGGCCTGGCTGCCCCTGGGCCAACTGGTCCTCTGGCAGGGCCTAAGCTGGGAGGGTGCCTCTGTCTTCAGTCAATGGAGGAGTTTAGCTTCCTGCTGATGCCTGACTTCATGCTGCTGTCCGTGTCCTTCCTGTTCCTGGCGTACGGCTGCAGTGTGCCCTTTGCCTACCTGGTGCCTTATGCCCTCAGTGTGGGCGTGGAGCACCAGCAGGCTGCCTTCCTCATGTCCATCCTGGGGGTCACCGGAATCGTAGGAAACATCACGTTCAGCTGGCTTACTGACAGGAAGTATGTCACATATACAGAATAGTTTGCACCCCCCCCCCCCCCCCCCCCACACACACACACATTTTCTATAGCATCACCCAAATAGACTGTAGCCATAGTCAAAATATTTGTCATGATGCTTTCAAAACTATGGTCTTGGGCCTGTCACACACTGCATGGCCACATTCTCTAGTGTTGTAACATACTTCCTGCTGTAACATACTGCCACCTAAGTCTGCGTTCCCCTCTTGTAGGTGTGTGAAGAAGTACCGGAAAGTGAGCTTCATGTTTGCTGTGGGTATGGAGGGTCTCTCCTGCCTCCTGATTCCTCTGCTACGTTCCTTCACCCTGCTGGTGCCTTTCTCCATGCTCTATGGCTATTTTGATGGTGCCTACTCTGCCCTCATACCAGTGGTGACGTCTGACTTGGTGGGCTCATCGTACCTATCCTCAGCCCTGGGTGTGGTCAACTTCTTACATGCCATACCCTACCTGGTTAGCCCACCAATAGGAGGTGAGGATGAGGAGAGAACAACTCAATACTAACACACATAGTGCATGTACATACACCATTTTCAAATGAAACATCTTGATTCTGAATATCATGATTCCATCGTTCTCAGTATGTTATAGTCTGGACTCTGTTGTTGGTATGAAACTTCCGGTTGAAATTCCCAGCCTAACGCTTTCTCTTGGTTTCAGGCTGGTTGGTAGACTGGACTGGTGACTATACTGCGGCATTCTTCCTCAGTGGATTCTCTCTTATCCTCAGCTCACTCTTTCTGGCTACTGTCATGCTGATCCAACGATGCTGGGGACCACAAACATTCTTCACCAGCGATGCCGATTCAACGGTCGCCTCCTTGAAGAATGGCCAACGTACAAGGCAGCACATGATGAACCAAAGCTAGCAGGGACCGTCCCTGCATGTTGAGACATTTTTGTAAGCATTTTTTATTGAGTGAGTGGATGTTACTGTAATACCAAAGTGTGTTGTTCCTTAATGGGAGCAAAACAATAATGTTCCAGGAACAACAAAATGCAGTTATTCCTGTCAACGTGAACTTGTGAAAATCCTATAACACCATCACAAATTCTGTGTTGATTACCAGTCAGGAAAAGACAGTCTATTTGTTGTTGTTTTTTTAAATAAAAGTTGATTAAGAATTGGTGGCTCTGTAGAATAACACATCACTTAGTACCAGTGTTTGTTCATTATTTTGAAGATTATGACTACATTAAACATGCAATATAACACCAAAGTTATGCAATAATAACATATACATTTGTGTATAACATTAAATAGATTTCACAAAAATTCACCGAAGAGAAGCTATTTGTACTGGGCATGTCCATGTGAAAGAACCTATGAGCACCACCACGAGAAAAGCATAGGAGCATGTCAAATGAAAGCTAAGAGTATATTTTTGAGAAAGTAAGGCATATTTACATTTTCAACCATTTTCCATCCTAAAAATCAGCAACGGCTTTGATTTCTGGTCAGATGGAAAAAGTCTTAAAAGGTCTTAGAAATACTGTGCATCAAAACACAAAATTTGAACCAATCATAGACCTCTATGTTTCACAAGTTTGGATAGCACAGCACAGTACAGTACAGAAAAGTATAGTTCAGTACCGTAGAGTACACTATAGTATACTCTAGGACACTAGAGGAGACTATAGTGTAATGTATTGAACTGTACTCTACTGTGCTGTACTGTGATGTCCAAACTTGTGAAACATAGATGTCGGTGATTGGTTCAGATTCGGTCTGGTCCAGACCAACCAAATGTTGTCTTGTTTGGGGGCGGAGCTCATTAGAATAATAGCCAGTGTGTAGAATAATACCCAAATATGCTAAATAAGGATATTGCATAATTATTCCTTTGTGTACCTATTCAGGATACATCACCATGAACAGAATGACACTCATATCCATAATTAAGCATTTCTGTGTTGTACAGATCAGGGACTCATACTGTAATTCCATTACCATAATTCCGTTACCAGATGTAAATCCACTTCACTTCAATAACCAAAATATTTTTTCCCCAAGCTCAAGGTGTCATGTCAGAGATATTTAACAGTTTTGGGGAAACTGAGGGAGATTTTTAAACTTTAAAATCAGTGGATTTTCTTTGGCATACATTCTAATTCAAAAACTCTGAGTCAAAGCGTAATTCCGTTCTGGTGGAATTGCTCTACTGTGACTGGACGCATCACTTTGTAGTGTTGTTCACAAAGTGCGTTAGAAACCCACACTGTGAAATATGGACTTGTGTTTCACATATACTAAGATGTCACTCAAGACCAAACAGAGCCAGGGATGTTCAAAAGGTGGCTTCCCCCCCCAAAAAAACAAGTGATCAATGATTCCTTCACCTGCTGCTGTGTTTGAAAATATGAGTTGAGATGTATCCATATTTTGAAAGAGAAGAATGTGTTGGTTTTTTTTGCACATTAATGCCTACAGGGACAAAAATACCATGAATGCCTACATGTCCTATGTGTTTATCTTCACCTTTTCTAATGACATATATTTATCAATTGAAAAACATGAATATGATGCCTTGTTGGGTTGCCGTCAAGCAGCACGGTCAATATTTGTACTATCGTAGAGAGTTATAATGACAGTCTTGAGTCTTCCTCTGAAAGTTCAGAACTCTTTTCTAGTTTTAAATTGTTTAAACATTTTATTTTGTTGAACGCACATCTAATAGTTCCTTTTCTGATGATGTGGTGTTGAGATAAAGCAAATTGATGTCTCATTTGTCACGTGTCCTATTTCTAATAATAACCTATAACCTATAATAATAACCTAATAAGACTATTTGGATTTTATATTTAACTAGGCAAGTCAGTTAAGAACATATTCTTATATACAATGACAGCCTACCCCAGACAACACAAGGAGCCACACTACGGGACTCCCAATCATAGCAAGATGTGATGCAGCCTGGATTCAAACCAGGGACTGTAGTGACACCTCTTGCATTGAGATACAGTTTCTTTGACCACTGCGCCACTCGGGAGCCCTGGAAAATGCGGCCATAGATGACAGAGAGACAAAATAAACTTGCTATACTATTCTGAGCATGCCATGTGTGACACCTTGCATAGATGTACTGTTTCTGCTAAATATAAAACGGTATTGTTTACTGCCCTTTCCACATTCCACATTACAAAAAGAAATATATCCATCTAGTGGTGTACATCTAACATAACAGTCTATATGTTACGTCTCTCGTCAGAATGAGGAACGGACCAAAGCGCAGCGTGGTTAGTGTTCATGATTTTTATTTAGCAAAACACTTGAACAAAATAACAACGTGAAAGACGAACAGTTCTGTAAGGCAAATAAATTATGCAGAAAACAACTACCCACAAAACACAGGTGGGGTAAAAGGCTGCCTAAGTATGATTCCCAATCAGAGACATCGACAGACAGCTAGCTGCCTCTGATTGGGAACCACACCCGGCTAAAAACAAAGAAATAGAAAACATAGAAATAAAGAAACTAGAATGGCCACCCTAGTCACACCCTGGCCTAACCAAAATAGAGAATAAAAACCTCTCTATGGCCAGGGCGTGACACTATATTAACCATTGTTGACAAATAGCAGATGATGAGTATTGATTTTTTGGGTACTTACAGGTACTTCGGTCATCAGTTGAACAGTGTTTCCTCTGACACATTGGTGCTGCTGGCTTCCGGCCTAAGCGGACAGGTATTAAGGAGCACAGTTTGGCGGGTCATGTTTCGGAGGATGCGTGACTCGACATTCACATCTCCCGAGCCCATTGGGGAGTTGCAGTGATGAGACAAGATCGTAATTGGATATGACAAAAGGGTGTTTGTCAGGTCGGTGTGAGAGTGGCTGTTTGTCAGGTCGGTGTGAGAGCGGGTGTTTGTCAGGTTTGTGTGAGCGACGGTGTTTGTCAGGTTGATATGAGAGAGGGTGTTTGTCAGGTTGGTATGAGAGAAGGTGTTTGTCAGGTTGGTATGAGAGTGGCTGTTTGTCAGGTTGGTGTGAGAGCGGGTGTTTGTCAGGTTCGTGTGAGCGACGGTGTTTGTCAGGTTGGTATGAGAGAGGGTGTTTGTCAGGTTGGTATGAGAGGGTGTTTGTCAGGTCGGTGTGAGAGAGGGTGTTTGTCAGGTCGGTGTGAGAGAGGGTGTTTGTCAGGTTAGTATGAGAGAGGGTGTTTGTCAGATCGGTGTGAGAGAGGGTGTTTGTCAGGTCGGTGTGAGAGAGGGTGTTTGTCAGGTCGGTGTGAGAGAGGGTGTTTGTCAGGTTAGTATGAGAGAGGGTGTTTGTCAGATCGGTGTGAGAGAGGGTGTTTGTCAGGTCGGTGTGAGAGCAAGTGTTTGTCAGGTTGGTATGAGAGAGGGTGTTTGTCAGGTCGGTGTGAGAGAGGGTGTTTGTCAGGTCGGTGTGAGAGCAAGTGTTTGTCAGGTTGGTATGAGAGAGGCTGTTTGTCAGGTCGGTGTGAGAGCAAGTGTTTGTCAGGTTGGTATGAGAGAGGGTGTTTGTCAGGTTGGTGTGAGAGCGGGTGTTTGTCAGGTTGGTATGAGAGAGGGTGTTTGTCAGGTTGGTGTGAGAGTGTGTGTTTGTCAGGTTGGTATGAGAGAGGGTGTTTGTCAGGTTGGTATGAGAGAGGGTGTTGTCAGGTCGGTGTGAGAGAGGGTGTTTGTCAGGTCGGTGTGAGAGAGGGTGTTTGTCAGGTTAGTATGAGAGAGGGTGTTTGTCAGGTTGGTATGAGAGAAGGTGTTTGTCAGGTTGGTGTGAGAGAGGGTGTTTGTCAGGTTGGTATGAGAGAGGGTGTTTGTCAGGTTGGTGTGAGAGCGGGTGTTTGTCAGGTTGGTGTGAGAGCGGGTGTTTGTCAGGTTGGTATGAGAGAGGGTGTTTGTTAGGTTGGTGTGAGATAGGGTGTTTGTCAGGTCGGTGTGAGAGTGGCTGTTTGTCAGGTTGGTGTGAGAGCGGGTGTTTGTCAGGTTTGTGTGAGCGACGGTGTTTGTCAGGTTGATATGAGAGAGGGTGTTTGTCAGGTTGGTATGAGAGAAGGTGTTTGTCAGGTTGGTATGAGAGTGGCTGTTTGTCAGGTTGGTGTGAGAGCGGGTGTTTGTCAGGTTCGTGTGAGCGACGGTGTTTGTCAGGTTGGTATGAGAGAGGGTGTTTGTCAGGTTGGTATGAGAGAGGGTGTTTGTCAGGTCGGTGTGAGAGAGGGTGTTTGTCAGGTCGGTGTGAGAGAGGGTGTTTGTCAGGTTAGTATGAGAGAGGGTGTTTGTCAGATCGGTGTGAGAGAGGGTGTTTGTCAGGTCGGTGTGAGAGCAAGTGTTTGTCAGGTTGGTATGAGAGAGGCTGTTTGTCAGGTCGGTGTGAGAGCAAGTGTTTGTCAGGTTGGTATGAGAGAGGGTGTTTGTCAGGTTGGTGTGAGAGCGGGTGTTTGTCAGGTTGGTATGAGAGAGGGTGTTTGTCAGGTTGGTGTGAGAGTGTGTGTTTGTCAGGTTGGTATGAGAGAGGGTGTTTGTCAGGTTGGTATGAGAGAGGGTGTTTGTCAGGTCAGTGTGAGAGAGGGTGTTTGTCAGGTCGGTGTGAGAGAGGGTGTTTGTCAGGTTGGTGTGAGAGCGGGTGTTTGTCAGGTTGGTATGAGAGAAGGTGTTTGTCAGGTTGGTGTGAGAGAGGGTGTTTGTCAGGTTGGTATGAGAGAGGGTGTTTGTCAGGTTGGTGTGAGAGCGGGTGTTTGTCAGGTTGGTATGAGAGAGGGTGTTTGTTAGGTTGGTATGAGATAGGGTGTTTGTCAGGTTGGTATGAGAGAGGGTGTTTGTCAGGTTGGTGTGAGAGCGGGTGTTTGTCAGGTTGGTATGAGAGAGGGTGTTTGTCAGGTTGGTATGAGAGTGTGTGTTTGTCAGGTTGGTATGAGAGAGGGTGTTTGTCAGGTTGGTATGAGAGAGGGTGTTTGTCAGGTTGGTGTGAGAGTGTGTGTTTGTCAGGTCGGTGTGAGAGAGGGTGTTTGTCAGGTTGGTATGAGAGAGGGTGTTTGTCAGGTTGGTGTGAGAGTGTGTGTTTGTCAGGTTGGTATGAGAGAGGGTGTTTGTCAGGTTGGTATGAGAGAGGGTGTTTGTCAGGTCGGTGTGAGAGTGGGTGTTTGTCAGGTCGGTGTGAGAGTGGGTGTTTGTCAGGTCGGTATGAGAGAGGGTGTTTGTCAGGTTGGTATGAGAGAGGGTGTTTGTCAGGTTGGTGTGAGAGTGTGTGTTTGTCAGGTTGATGCCAGGAGAACGCTACCTGCCCGAATGCATAGTGCCCACTGTAAAGTTTGGTGGATGAGGAATAATGGTCTGGGGCTGTTTTTCATGGTTCGGGCTAGGCCCCTTAGTTCCAGTGAAGGGAAATCTTAACGCTACAGTATACAATAACATTCTTGTCAATTCTGTGCTACCAACTTCGTGGCAACAGTTTGGGGAATGCCGTTTCCTGTTTCAGCATGACCCCATGCACAAAGCGAAGTCCATGCAGAAAAAGTTTGTTGAGATCGGAGTGGAAGAAATTGACTGGCCTGCACAGAGCCCTGACCTCAACCTCATCGAACACCTTTGGGATTAATTGGAACGTGGACTGTGAGCCAACGGTTCCGTATTTCACTGAAAGAATAAACGTTTTGTTTTTGAAATGATAGTTTCCGGATTTGACCATATTAATGACCTAAGGCTCGTATTTCTGTGTGTTATTATGTTGTAATTAAGTCCATGATTTGATAGGGCAGTCTGACTGAGCGATGGTAGGCACCAGCAGGCTCGTAAGCATTCATTCAAACAGCACTTTCGTGCGTTTGCCAGCAGCTGTTTATGACTTCAAGCCTATCAACTCCTGAGATTAGGCTGGTGTAACCGATGTGAAATGATAGCTAGTTAGCGGGGTGCGCGCTAATAGCGAACGTCACTCGCTCTGAGACCTGAAGTAGTTGTTCTCCTTGCTCTGCAAGGGCCGTGGCTTTTGTGGAGCGATGGGTAACGATGCTTCGAGGGTGGCTGTTGTCGATGTGTTCCTGGTTCGAGCCCAGGTAGGTGCAAGGAGATGGACGGAAGCTGTACTGTTACACTGGCAATACTAAAGTGCCTATAAGAACATCCAATAGTCAAAGGTATATGAAATACAAATGGTATAGAGAGAAATAGTCCTATAATTCATATAATAACCTCAACCTAAAACTTCTTACCCGGGAATATTGAAGACTCATGTTAAAAGGAACCACCAGCTTTCATATGTTCTCATGTTCTGAGCAAGGAACTTAAACGTTAGCTTTTTTACATGGCACATATTGCACTTTTACTTTCTTCTCCAGCAGCATACCACCCTGCTGGCGTGCTTCTGAAGCTAAGCCAGTCCCTGAATGGGAGACCAGATGCTGCTGGAAGTGGTGTTGGAGGGCCAGTAGGAGGCACTCTTTCCTCTGGTCTAAAAATAACCCAATGCCCCAGGGCAGTGTTTGGGGACACTGCCCTGTGTAGGGTGCTGTCTTTCGGATGGGATGTTAAAATGGATGTCCTGACTCTCTGAGGTCATTAAAGATCCCATGACACTTATTGTAAGAGTAGGGGTGTTAATAACCCCGGTGTCCTGGCCAAATTCCCAAATTGGCCCTCAAACCATCATGGTCACCTAATAATCCCCAGTTTACAATTGGCTGATTCATCCCCCTCCTCTCCCCTGTAACTATTTCCCAGGTTGCTGTAAATGAGAATGTGTTCTCAGTCAACTTGCCTGGTAAAATATTGGATAATAAAAAACTTTGTTTTTGCATTATTTAAACCAAATTGAACATGTTTCATTATTTATTTGAGGCTAAATTGATTTGATTGTTGTATTATATTAAGTTAAAATAAAAGTGTTCATTCAGTATTGTTGTAATTGTCATTATTACAAATAAATACATTTAAAAAAACTTGGCCGATTAATCGGTATTGGCTTTTTTTTGGTCCTCCAATAATCGGTATTGGCGTTGAAAAATCATAGTCGGTCGACCTCTAGTTCCAACATCTAGTGGAAAGCATTCCAAGAAGAGCAGAGGCTGTATTGAAGCAAAGGGGGGACCAACTCCATATTAATGCCAATGATTTTGAAATGAGATGCTCGACAAGCAGGTATCCACATACTTTTGGTCATGTAGTGTATTATTACTTAGATGTTCACATCGTACCTTTTGAAATACTCCATAAAATTGAACAGTCTGGAACAGCTGAGAAGGATAAGCTTTAACAAGAAATGAAGTTACTGTATAGAAAACAAGATGTGTTATATTCGAAAGCAGTACTTGGATTACAATTAGGGTTGCAAAGGAAGGGTATATTACTGGAAACATTACAAGTTCACTAGTAAATAACCAGAATTTTGGTAA
The DNA here is from genome assembly GCF_057628025.1 of Oncorhynchus mykiss. Classification (NCBI taxonomy): domain Eukaryota; kingdom Metazoa; phylum Chordata; class Actinopteri; order Salmoniformes; family Salmonidae; genus Oncorhynchus; species Oncorhynchus mykiss. The sequence goes on along the minus strand of NC_143022.1, from coordinate 84,217,840 downwards.
CATTCAATCTTTATTTGGAATTTTAACAGGTGACATCTAGTGGCCTTTTTGGGTACTTAATTAAGATTGTCACAGGTGTCTGTAATTATATCTGTCCATCTGTGTGGCCTTATCACATATATAATAAAAATAAGAGATAAACTATCAACTTAGTGATACCATTCTTATTTTATAATGTATGTGGGTTTCAGGATGAAATATACTTGATATATATTGTCAGACACTTTTATGTATTTTACTATGTCAATATGTCTTTGCTGTAAATGTTTTGGCGCCAAAATGGAGGAGTTGTGAAAAAAGTCAATAGTTTGAAGAGTTGCAGATTTCATTGAAAATGATCCCATTGTGTTACCTTTATTTAACTAGACAGGTCAGTTAAGAACAAATTCTTATTTTCAATGACAGCATAGGACCCGTGGGTTAACTGCCTTGTTCAGGGGCAGAACGACAGATTTTTACCTTGTCAGCTCGGGGATCCGATCTTGCAACCTTTCGGTTACTAATCCAACACTCTAACCACTAAGCTACTTGCTGCCCCATTGATTAGATGCCTTTTTTCATTAATTAGGCTATATTCCCTTGAACCATAAGGTCTATCCACTAGGAACTCATAGACAATATGGACATAGATATAACAAATGCATACTATATATGAATAAAATACAAATCAAGTATAAATGACTAAAGTTACCATAGATTGGCATAGATTACCGGTTAATTACCAACATTTCTGAAGATTCCGGTAACTTAGGTAAATTAACAGTAGCTTTGCAACCATAGTTACCTTATAAACAACAAACATAGACATACCCAGCTGGCCATTTCTAAAAGTAACTGCCCTTAAAGGCCTGCCTCTGTCAGAAAGATATGGAAACAGTCCACCAAGAATCAGGTCCTCTGTCAGAAAGATATGGAAACAGTCCACCAAGAATCAGGTCCTCTGTCAGAAAGATATGGAAACAGTCCACCAAGAATCAGGTCCTCTGTCAGAAAGATATGGAAACAGTCCACCAAGAATCAGGTCCTCTGTCAGAGTTTTGTCTTGAAAAGGTTTCCAGGAAGTGTTGTTTAAAGACATGTTCGCTATGTACTCAACACAATACAACATTATCCTCAGATTACAAGCTCTGTTCTCTATTGTAGAGATATTTGTCTACTGTACTGTACTGTACTGTACTGTACTGTACTGTACACACACACACACACATGCACACACCTATACACTTGGTGAGAAAATGTCCTTTTTTTCATATTATTTATTGAGTATCGGTATGGAATTATCATCCTATATGAATATAGCGGTAAAAGGCCAATATTGTCCAATAATATTTGTGAAACTATATATATATTGGGTGGGCTCTAAGTTTGTAGTACATCTATAGGTTGTTCAAACCACCTAAAAACAACTTATTCATAGGTGATGGTAATAATTAAAGCATGCTGTAACATCCTCTAGCTCCAAAATTCTAATAATTGTTTTTTTCTGTTTTGCGTGCTAAGGGTAACGCACTGCGTTTTGTGCCCAAGAAAAAACTGTCATGAAAATACAGTAGGTCTGTTGAGAATATAGGTGATTCTGTTGGAACTTGCAACGCCACTCCTCTGACTATTGTTGTTATGATGCCAAGAATCAAAATCACCTGTATTCAAAATATGCCATGGATTATGTCTCAAATCAAAGCACAGCCGAATACAACTGGTGTAGACTTGTGAAATGCTTGTTACGAGCCCTTCCCAACGATGCAGTTTAAAAATGATAATACAAATTAAATAGTAACACAAAAGGAAAAAAATAAAATACACAGGGAGTAGTCTACCAGTACCAGACTAATGTGGAGCTATATACAGGGAATAGTCTACCAGTACCAGACTAATGTGGAGCTATATACAGGGAATAGTCTACCAGTACCAGACTAATGTGGAGCTATATACAGGGAGTAGTCTACCAGTACCAGACTAATGTGGAGCTATATACAGGGAGTAGTCTACCAGTACCAGACTAATGTGGAGCTATATACAGGGAGTAGTCTACCAGTACCAGACTAATGTGGAGCTATATACAGGGAATAGTCTACCAGTACCAGACTAATGTGGAGCTATATACAGGGAGTACCAGCACCAGACTAATGTGGAGCTATATACAGGGGGTAGTCTACCAGTACCAGACTAATGTGGAGCTATATACAGGGAATAGTCTACCAGTACGAGACTAATGTGGAGCTATATACAGGGAATAGTCGAAAGATAAAGGATTTTATAATTCTTATTTTATTATTGGTCAAATATTTTAGGGAAACTTGGCTTCCCTTGGCTCTAATGAATACAAGCCACTGCTACACGCTACTCAACGTTGTTGTAATCCATAATTGTCTTTCAGTTCTAGTGCATACTTTTATTTTGAAATCAGTTACAGTGCCTATCGTACCTTTATTTAGAAATATGTGGTGGAACGGAAGTCGTTGCTTAGCGACAACTAAAAGCGTCTGATAATTGTGAACTTTCAGTTGCTAGCGGCTTAATTTTGTTTTGTATAATATTGTAATTAGAATAAAAAATATATAATATACATATATATATAGCTAGCTATGCCACCAAAAAGACAAGGGCCTCTTCAAACAGTGCAAAGAGAGACGGATGATATCAAAAGACAGGTGAGCCAGCTAGCGTTAGCTAGCTAACTCGAGTGCAATGCATGGTAGTTTACCTGCTTTGCTTGGTTGCAGTCATCCTAGGTTACGATCCATCATATATGTGGTACCTGTGTTTTACTTTCCATAGGTTGACAGTCTGATAAAAGATGCACGGCTGTCGGATGGGTCAGGGCGCACAGAGGCATATCAGAGGTAGCTAACGTAGCTACACCCTTCACGTATTCAAATCTGCTAAACATTAGTTATAGCTAGCTAGCTACTAACTCATGGATATCATAACTAGCTAACTTAAAACGTTGCCTTTTCTTCCAGCCGATGCATACATCTACAAAACTTAGTGGAGGAGACAACCAGGAAGCTCAAGAAGTTAACCAAGGTAACGTTATGTATATACAGTATTTATTAAGCTAGCTAGCTAGCTAGCTACACCCCCCCCCCCCCCCCTCATTCATTTTCATCGTTGTTTGGTCTTTCAAATGCTGCTCCATACTTTTGTTGTTTTAGCTAGCAACTATACTTAGCTACACATTTTTCATCTGCTCCACACTAAAGGCTGATGAGCCAGCCCCAGTGGGGAATTACGAACAGAGAAAGATGGAGGAGGAAAGCCGTCTGCGGGGGATTGAGGAGAAGCTGCTGGTCCTAGTCCAGGAGCTCTCTCCGCCTCAGAAACGTGAGGGAGGGTGAGGACCATAGCAATATTTCTTAATTAACACATTCAATACTATAGTCCTTGTGATTGTGTAACATTGTCTACATTCTGATCCATGACTTGTGATGATGGTTTCTGTCTCTCAGGCCTCATAGGTGAGTTGTAGGCCCTTTGTTCAAAACATACTTGCCTGGCTTCTGCTAGTGTATTGAGGTTGTTATCTACCGAGTAGCTACAGTGCCTTGCGAAAGTATTCGGCCCCCTTGAACTTTGCGACCTTTTGCCACATTTCAGGCTTCAAACATAAAGATAAAAAACTGTATTTTTTTGTGAAGAATCAACAAGTGGGGCACAATCATGAAGTGGAACGACATTTATTGGAAATTTCAAAAAATTTTAACAAATCAAAAACTGAAAAATTGGGCGTGCAAAATTATTCAGCCCCCTTAAGTTAATACTTTGTAGAGACACCTTTTGCTGCGATTACAGCTGTAAGTCGCTTGGGGTATGTCTATCAGTTTTGCACATCGAGAGACTGACATTTTTTCCCATTCCTCCTTGCAAAACAGCTCGAGCTCAGTGAGGTTGGATGGAGAGCATTTGAACAGCAGTTTTCAGTTCTTTCCACAGATTCTCGATTGGATTCAGGTCTGGACTTTGACTTGGCCATTCTAACACCTGGATATGTTTATTTTTGAACCATTCCATTGTAGATTTTGCTTTATGTTTTGAATCATTGTCTTGTTGGAAGACAAATCTCCGTCCCAGTCTCAGGTCTTTTGCAGACTCCATCAGGTTCTTCCAGAATGGTCCTGTATTTGGCTCCATCCATCTTCCCATCAATTTTAACCATCTTCCCTGTCCCTGCTGAAGAAAAGCAGGCCCAAACCATGATGCTGCCACCACCATGTTTGACAGTGGGTATGGTGTGTTCAGGGTGATGAGCTGTGTTGCTTTTACGCCAAACATAACGTTTTGCATTGTTGCCAAAAAGTTCCATTTTGGTTTCATCTGACCAGAGCACCTTCTTCCACATGTTTGGTGTGTCTCCCAGGTGGCTTGTGGCAAACTTTAAACAACACTTTTTATGGATATCTTTAAGAAATGGCTTTCTTCTGACCACTCTTCCATAAAGGCCAGATTTGTGCAATATATGACTGATTGTTGTCCTATGGACAGAGTCTCCCACCTCAGCTGTAGATCTCTGCAGTTCATCCAGAGTGATCATGGGCCTCTTGGCTGCATCTCTGATCAGTCTTCTCCTTGTATCAGCTGAAAGTTTAGAGGGACGGCCAGGTCTTGGTAGCTTTGCAGTGGTCTGATACTCCTTCCATTTCAATATTATCGCTTGCACAGTGCTCATTGGGATGTTTAAAGCTTGGGAAATCTTTTTGTGTCCAAATCCGGCTTTAAACTTCTTCACAACAGTATCTCGGACCTGCCTGGTGTGTTCCTTGTTCTTTATGATGCTCTCTGCGCTTTTAACGGACCTCTGAGACTATCACAGTGCAGGTGCATTTATACGGAGACTTGATTACACACAGGTGGATTGTATTTATCATCATTAGTCATTTAGGTCAACATTGGATCATTCAGAGATCCTCACTGAACTTCTGGAGAGAGTTTGCTGCACTGAAAGTAAAGGGTCTGAATAATTTTGCACGCCCAATTTTTCAGTTTTTGATTTGTTAAAAAAGTTTGAAAAATCCAATAAATGTCGTTCCACTTCATGATTGTGTCCCACTTGTTGTTGATTCTTCACAAAAAAATACAGTTTTATATCTTTATGTTTGAAGCCTGTAATGTGGCAAAAGGTCGCAAAGTTCAAGGGGGCCGAATACTTTCGCAAGGCACTGTATGTGTTCAATTAAGACAAGTTCTTGAAACTGCCAGTGTCCAAAGAGAAAGACCATCTGCCCATTTTTTCCCCAGGTCATCCCAAGCCCAGGAAGATGAAGAGGAGGAAGACAGTGAGGAAGACAGCGAAGAAGACAGTGAGGAAGAGGAGAGTGAAGATGAGAGTGTAGAAGATGAGGAAGAAGATGATGATGAGGAAGATGTAGTCACAAAGACCATGGAACAAATTCCAGATTCAGGCACTGCCACGTATATGGTCATCAGTGCCTTTAAAGGAGAGCAGGAAGGAGATCTTACCATTCAGGTCAAAATACTGCTCAGGCAAATTCACTAGCATACAAAGATCATATCCTGACTGTTTGTCATAATGTAGTTAAACAGTGGTGATATTTTTTGCTTATCTTTTCAGATGGGTGAGGTCCTGGCGATTCTCAATAAAAATGAGGATGGCTGGTGGCTTGCTCAGGACTCAAAGGGCAGTAAGGGACTAGTCCCCAAAACCTACTTGAAGGTACCATCAGTTGAACAATTCTTTGATGTTGATTGCTGTCATTCTAATTACATCAAAAACATATGGTTTTATGTATTTTGTGTTTGTATGTTTCAGAGATATTCAGACCAGGAGGAGGATGATGAGGAAGCGTCAGAGGATGAGGAGCTTGAGTCCAAAAGGAAGCAGAGGTGAGGTTCTCTTCATAACCACTAGATGGCAATGTTCACAAATGCGTCGCTCGAAGGCTATGACTCCTTGTAACAGAATTATTATGAATCTTTCTGACTGCTAGACAATCAACTCTGTTGTTGTTCTGTAATTGATAACACATACATTTACAGTGATGATGATGGTATTTTAGTGTTCCCAATGACTGTGACAGTGAATATCTTCTCACATTGACAGCTCAAACTGGGACTGTGTGAGGAGAGCCATCACTGAGGTAAGAGGAGCTAGTGGTGGACCAGTTCAACTAGATTCTAAAACATCATCTACTACTTGTGTGTGTGTATGCACATGTGCATTTGTGTGTGTCTATTCCTGTGTGAAATTCTTTTCAGATTGATGCTACTGATGTTCTGTCAGCCATGGGTGCCATCCCTGCTGGGTTCAGGTCATCCACCCTCTCTAAACTACTAGATGAGGGTAAGTCTCTGAGCTTAGATCAGCCTTGTCTCACAGAGGCATGACATTCTGCCGGGAACAGAAAGATTCACCTGATCAACAAAAAATGCATGTAGATAGTTCTCCCGAATAATATTTAATCACGTATCATCAGCTTGTGTACTGTGGGCCAGATTGGATGTCATCGATAAAGAACACCTGCGTCATCTTTTAGTACCCTGTGTTCTGCTGTACCATTATCTTCATCAAATACACACATTTACCCTAACCCTCTGTGCTACACACACACACACCGCTAATATGTCACAGCAGGCATGCATGCACACACAAAGACATAGACATTTTCTGCCATGTCGGTCACCCCAGAGGCTGTATGCTTTTCATGCTCTGCATAATTCTTCAATAGTTGGATGGTTTGTACAGTCAAACAAAGGAATAGCTAGTGGACAGGGTGACATCCAATGTTCCCTCCAAGCTGCGTGCGTCAGCGGCCGTGCACTTCCTCCAGGACTGCCGTGTAGAAGAAATGCCAGGCAGCGCAGAGACGCAAGAGATTAAACTTCACTGAGTTCACCCTATTCATTTGCACTATATAGATAGTTTTTTCTGCCCCTTTTCAATGCAACAAACCAAAACAACTTTGTAAGATTGAGTCTGATTTTGTGGTAGGCAGAGCCAGAGTGCAAAGGAGTAGAATTCTATTGGTGGTCTTTCAATCACCAGCGAGTGAATTTGCTTTTCAGATCAGAGCGCAGTGCACATTAGTTGATATTCTTTGCTAGTTAGCGAGTTATTAGCCCCGTTGGAAATAAGTATAGGTCAGCAATGGGGAGTTACGACTTCCTACAAGAGAACACAACCTGTAGGCTACATTTCAAGCTGAATTTGAAAAGCCAGTCAGGTAAAAAGCTTATGTCTTAATTAAAGGGGCAGTGTTGTATTTTGAGACAGGCTTGAATATGCAAATAAGCCAATAGGCAGAGGGGTAGCCTACATTGTCTAATTATCTGTATGGTAATAAGAATTATTTTTATTTTGTAAAGTGGTTTCTTGAATCATAAAATACAATGCAATTTACAGTCACCTATTTAGCTCATGGTGTTACAGACCAAGTAAATAATCATTAATTAATGTCAACTTTTTAAAGTCTCATGCAATGTAGGCCTGCATTGAACACCACATATAGGCTACTGTAGGCTATATCATAGAAATCAAAGCTATTTCAACGTGAAAATGTTATGGGATTTTGTCAATTTTTTGTTGGCTTTGTTGGCAGGCCTACAGTACATTATGCTCAAATATCCAAAATAGCCTATTGGCTACTGTCTAAAACCGTAAGTGTACAGCCTCAGTGTTCACTGTAAATGCACGCCGGAAGTTGCACAAAATTCTCACAACGTGGAAGTTTCCGCTCATAAGACCTATAATTTGCTTGTAATGTTTTCATAAGGGCCTGTGGCCTGTGTGTTTTACAGGGATTACCTACAGAGCAAGTCACTACATCCAGCCCGAGTTGAGCCAATCCAAACTGTCCTTCAAAGACCTCTTCCGGGACCCAGACACTGGAAAAGTAAGGATTTATACTGAGATGACATTAAAGCAGTTATGGCCAACTTGCAAAGGTCACATCACACAAATAGGTCCTCCTTTAGATGTATGTTGGGGGTGTGTCGTGGAAATTTCCTGTATTACCAAATCATGAGAGAGCAAACCACACACAAGTCAGAGTATATTATAAAGTCCCATCTTTAATTATATATGAGCTTCACCATAGCCCTGTGACTCTCAGATCAATTCAGTGTCTTTAAATGAATTCTCTGAGAGTGCTTACAAAACAGTTCTTAGTATCATTTATAGCCAAGACACACCCATCTCAACTCACATGACGAATAACCGATCTTAGGAACATTACACAAAGGAAGATTTACTTGAAAGAGGAGTATCCCACAGCATTAGCAATAAATTATCGTTCAGTTTGCCCTCTTAGGTTCTACTTCTCGTTCTTGGTACAACATACAGTAGGGCAAAAAAAGTATTTAGTCAGCCACCAATTGTGCAAGTTCTCCCACTTAAAAAGATGAGAGAGGCCTGTAATTTTCATCATAGATACACTTCAACTATGACAGACAAAATGGGGGAAAAAAATCCAGAAAATCACATTGTAGGATTTTTAATGAATTTATTTGCAAATTATGGTGGAAAATAATTATTTGGTCAATAACAAAAGTTTATCTCAATACTTTGTTATATACCCTTTGTTGGCAATGACAGAGGTCAAACGTTTTCTGTAAGTCTTCACAAGGTTTTCACACACTGTTGCTGGTATTTTGTCCCATTCCTCCATGCAGATATCCTCTAGAGCAGTGATGTTTTGGGGCTGTTGCTGGGCAACACGGACTTTCTACTCCCTCCAAAGATTTTCTATGGGGTTGAGATCTGGAGACTGGCTAGGCCACTCCAGGACCTTGAAATGCTTCTTACGAAGCCACTCCTTCATTGCCCGGGCGGTATGTTTGGGTTCATTGTCATGCTGAAAGACCAAGCCACGTTTCATCTTCAATGCCCTTGCTGATGGAAGGAGGTTTTCACTCAAAATCTCACGATACATGGCCCCATTCATTCTTTCCTTTACACGGATCAGTCGTCCTGGTCCCTTTGCAGAAAAACAGCCCCAAAGCATGATGTTTCCACCCCCATGCTTCACAGTAGGTATGGTGTTTTTTTGGATGCAACTCAGCATTCTTTGTCCTCCAAACACGACAAGTTGAGTATTTACCAAAAAGTTATATTTTGGTTTCATCTGACCATATAACATTCTCCCAATCTTCTTCTGGATCATCCAAATGCTCTCTAGCAAACTTCAGACGGGCCTGGACATGTACTGGCTTAAGCAGGGGGACACGTCTGGCACTGCAGGATTTTGAGTCCCGGCGGCGTAGTGCGTTACTGATGGTAGGCTTTGTTACTTTGGTCCCAGCTCTGCAGGTCATTCACTAGGTCCCCCCCGTGTGGTTCTGGGATTTTTGCTCACCGTTCTTGTGATCATTTTGACCCCACGGAGTGAGATCTTGCGTGGAGCCACAAATCGAGGGAGATTATCAGTGGTCTTGTATGTCTTCCATTTCCTAATAATTGCTCCCACAGTTGATTTCTTCAAACCAAGCTGCTTACCTATTGCAGATTCAGTCTTCCCAGCCTGGTGCAGGTCTACAATTTTGTTTCTGGTGTCCTTTGACAGCTCTTTGGTCTTGGCCATAGTGGAGTTTGGAGTGTGACTGTTTGAGGTTGTGGACAGGTGTCTTTCATACATGATAACAAGTTCAAACAGGTGCCATTAATACAGGTAACGAGTGGAGGACAGAGGAGCCTCTTAAAGAAGAAGTTACAGGTCTGTGAGAGCCAGAAATCTTGCCTGTTTGTAGGTGACCAAATACTTATTTTCCACCATAATTTGCAAATAAATTCATAAAAAATTCTACAATGTGATTTTCTTTTTTTTTCCTTCTCATTTTGTCTGTCATAGTTGAAGTGTACCTATGATGACAATTACAGGCCTCTCATCTTTTCAAGTGGGAGAACTTGCACAATTGGTGGCTGACTAAATACTTTTTTGCCCCACTGTAGTACCAAAACATTACCTCATCCAATGGCATATATCAATTGTCAATTCTAGATACTCCCATCAAAAATACATCCCCTCCTGGACAAGATCTAGTCAGAGGAGTGACTGACACACAGACATTGTGGAGCCAACTAACTGGTTCCCCTTTAATCACGCCATCCCTTCACATGGTTTAGGAATAGTTACAGACACATTCACAGATAAGACTAACCTGACCTCTCCCCTCTCTGGGCCCAAGTAACTTTATTATGAACATTGATAAAACATCTTGATAAAACATCTAATTTATCAATGTTACCTAAAGAATTCTGATTCTGCCACAACAGGTGTGGCAGTCATGACATTTTGTCAGCCGGTCATGGTCAAACAAATAACTGCCGGTCTCATGGTATTTGACCGTTAATTAACATAAACATGTTTAGCATCTCCTGGCTTCCACGCAGCCTACAAGCCACTGATGCAGACATTTGGAACATCTACATTTTAAAAAGTCTAATAAATCCATTTAATATAACCTACACATCACAGTAAATCCCTTATTTATTTTAGACTATTTTCTTCATAAGTTTCTTTAGACTATTTCAGAAGAACAGAATAGCGTACTCTGAGTTGTCCTTATGTTAAGCCCTAATAAGACTCATATGGCTGTGGGCTACTCTAGTTCATTTAGCAAAGAAGATTTGCTCAGAATTCCGTGGCATTATTTTATATTATTTTATAGTATGAACAATACAATTGAACAAAGCTGAATAAAATAGGATATTTTCTCCAAACGATTTCCAAGGAAGTACGCACATTCTGTGTGAAGCGGTTAACAGAGAAACAGGTCCTCCTATATGCTTAATTTAGAGTTATTTATGCGACTTTAGTTGTTCTACAAACGTTGGGATATATGTTTTTTTTATACATTCTAAGGCTGCATGATACGACTCTAATGATGATTTGAAAAAAAGCTGATTTGTGTCCTGTGCAGGCTGCACACACTTCACCAGTCTCTCATTCACAGTTTGACAAGCACTTGATAATATTCTCACCATGTCTCGAATTTCCTGGTGGCGTTCCCCTTGTGTGACTGTAATTCCCCCCCAAAAATCCATGCCTTTTGCGGCCAAAGTGCCCGTTGTGCCCTTGGGCTGAATATAATACTTATAATTTCCTTCTCCCAGCTGCCGTGCTCCGAAGCAACTCTCACTCACATGGCTGTCTCAGATATCTGTCACAGGCCGGCTCATAGCCTGTGGCAAAAATGAGGGGACATGAACAACAGGTATAGGCCAATCAAAAAGGTTCTTTATTATAAACCAAACTATTAACTTTAAACAAAGAAAAACGAATGAGGTGTGAAAGTATCATAATGTAAGGTGTATGTAAAGTGCAGGGATGTGTGAATGACTGAGTGAAAACTACAAAGGAACAAACAAAACAGGATCATACCTGGAGGAGCAGAGAGAGAGAGTGATTAGTGAAGCAGCAGTTTAAATACCCTGAGCCCAGGTGACTCCAATCACTAACGACCCTCCTCTGCCTGCAGGAGGAACCGCCCCTGCACTGCAGAGGAGGGGCCATGACATATCTCAATTCTTATTAGCCAATGCCCGTCATGTGATCGGGTCCTTCTCACAGCTAAGAAGTAGGCTGGAAGTGAAGACAGACACAATTGCGTGCGTCCTTCTTATCGAATTCCGAGGCACATATTGAAGATGTTAGAAGAACTGCACACACTTGTCTATTATTCATCAGCCAATAAGATGTGTAGGCCTAACGATCAGCAAAATCACTAGCCTATGTCAATTTACTATCCCATAGTACACAAGTTGACCTATTCTACTGGTCAACTTGTCCTTCTGTGCAATAAATAAATATTCTAACATACTGTAATGAGGTCTGTGTGTAGCTGGTGTAGAGGAGTCAGGCGCAGGACAGCAGATATGAGTAAATAAACATACTTTACTCAAAATATACAAATGCAATACAAAAAGAGAGCCCACATTAACGGACCGTACTACATACAAACAATTACTCACAAACAGAGGGTTAAATAATGAACAAGTAATTGGGGAATTGAAACCAGGTGTGTAAGACAAAGACAAAACAAATGGAAAATTAAAAGTGGATCGGCGATGGCTAGCATGCCGGTGACGTTGACCGCCGAACGGCGCCCGAACAAGGAGAGGGACCGACTTCGGAAGAAGTCGTGACGCATACAGTACCTGTCAAAAGTTTGGACACACCTACTCATTCAAGGGTTTTTCTTTATTTGACTATTTTCTACATTGTAGAATAATAGTGAAGACATCAAAACTTCATCAGTCTCTCATTCACAGTTTGACAAGCACTTTCCCGGTGGCGCTCCCCTTGTGTGGCTGTAATGCCCCTTAAAAAAATCCATATGCTGACACTTGTTGGCTGCTTTTCCTTCACTCTGCGGTCCAACTCATCCCAAACCATCTCATTTGGGTTGAGGTCAGGTGATTGTGAAGGCCAGGTCATCTGATGTAACACTCCATCACTCCCCTTCTTGCTCAAATAGCCCTTACACAGCCTGGAGGTGTTTTGGGTCATTGTACTGTTGAAAAACAAATGATAGTCTCACTGTGCTGTAGGTGTCCTGGAGGGCAGGTAGTTTGACCCCGGTGATGCGTTGTGCAGACCGTACCACCTTCTGGAGAGCCTTGTGGTTGTGGGCGGTGGAGTTGCCATACCAGGCGGTGATACAGCCCGACAGGATGCTCTCAATTGTGCATCTGTAAAAGTGTGAGGGTTTTAGGTGACAAGCCAAATGTATTCAGCCTCCTGAGGTTGAAGAGGCTTTGTTGCGCCTTCTTCACCACACTGTCTGTGTGGGTGGACCATTTCAGTTTGTCCGTGATGTGTACGCCAAGGAACTTAAAACTTTCCACCTGTTGTTCTGTCGATGTTGATAGGGGCGTGCTAGCTCTCGTGTTTCCCTGAAGTCCACAATCATTTCCTTTGCTTAATTGTTGTTGAGTGAGAGGTTGTTTTCCTAACATCACACACTGAGTGCCCTCACCTCCTCACTGTAAGCTGTCTCGTTGTTGTTGGTAATCAAGCCTACTACTGTTGTGTCGTCTGCAAACTTGATGACTGAGATGGAGACGTGCTTGGCCACGCAGTCATGGGTGAACAGGGAATACTGGAGGGGGCTGAGCACGCACCCTTGTGGGGCCCCAGTGTTGAGGTTCAGTGAAGTGGATATGTTGTTTTCTACCTTCACCACCTGGGGGCGGCCTGTCGGGAAGTCCAGGACCCAATTGCACAGCGCAGGGTTGAGACCCAGTGCCTCAAGCTTAATGATGATCTTGGAGGGTACTATGGTGTTGAATGCTGAGCTATAGTCAATGAACAGCATTCTTACATAGGTATTCCTCTTGTCCAGATGGGATAGTGTAGTGTGATGGCGATTGTATCGTCTGTAGACTTATTGTGGCGGTAAGCAAATTTAAGTGGGTCTAGGGTGACAGATAAGGTGGAGGTGATATGATACTTAACTAGCCTCTCAAAGCACTTCATGATGGCAGAAGTGAGTGCTATGGGGCGATAGTCATTTAGTTCAGTTACCTTTTCCTTCTGGGGTACAGGAACAATGATGGCCATCTTGAAGCATGTGGGGATTACAGACTGGGATAGGGAGAAATTGAATATGTCTGTAAACACACCAGCCAGCTGGTCTGCACATACTCCGAGGACATGGCTAGGGCTGGCAGCCTTGCGAGAGTGAACACGTTTAAATGTCTTATTCACGTCGGCCACAGATGAGAGCCCACAGTCCTTGGTAGCGGGCCATTTGGTGGCACTGTATTATCCACAAAGTGGGCAAAGGTGTTTAGTTTGTCTGGAAGCAAGATGTTGGTGTCTGTGACGTGGCTGGTTTTCCTTTTGTAGTACGTGATTGTCTGTAGACCCTGCCACATACGTCTTGTGTCTGAGCTGTTGAATTGCGTCTCCACTTTGTCTCTATTCTGACATTTCGCTTGTTTGATTGCCTTGCGGAGGGAATGACTACACTGTTTGTATTCTTCTTATTCCAATGGTCTAATGTCCATTGCTTGTGTTTCTTAGCCCAGGCAAGTCTCTTCTTCTTATTTGTGTCCATAGTACTGGTTTCTTTGCAGCATTTCAACCATGAAGATCTGATTCATGCTGTCTCCTGAACAGTTGAGGTTGAGATGTGTTTGTTACCTGAACCCTGTGAGGCAATTATTTGGGCTGCAATTTCTGATGCTTGTAACTCTAATGAATGTATCCCCTGGAGCAGAGGAAACTCTGGGTCTTCCTTTCCTATAGCGGTCCTCATGAGAGCCAGTTTCATCATGGCGCTTGATGGTTTTTGCGACTGCACTTGAAGAAACGTTCAAAGTTCTTGAAATGTTCTGGATTGACTGACCTTCATGTCTTAATGTAATGATGGACTGTCGTTTCTCTTTGCTTATTTGAGCTGTTCTTGCTATAATATGGACTTGGTCTTTTACCAAATAGGGCTATCTTCTGTATACCACCCCTACCTTGTTACAACACAACTGATTGTGTCAAACGCTTTAAGAAGGAAAGAAATTCCACAAATGAACTTCTAACAAGGCACACCTGTTAATTGAAATGCATTGCAGGTGACCACCTCATGAAGCTGGTTGAGAGAATACCAAGAGTGTGCAAAGCTGTCATCGAGGCAAAGGGTGGCTACTTTGAAGAATCTCAAATATAAAATATATTTTGATTTGTTTTACACTTTTTTGGTTACTACATGATTCCATACTTGTTATTTCATAGTTTTGATGTCTTCCCTTATTCTACAATGTATAAAATAGTAAAAGTAAACAAAAACCCTGGAATGAGTAGATGTCCAAACTTTTAACTGGTACTGTCAGGGGATGACGCTGGAGAGGAGAAGCGAGTACGGGGAGTCAATCATTTAATAGGGAACGAGACAGGACAGCGTCAGCACACGGGTAATACAGACAAATTACAACCAATGCAGCAGCGGGGAACAGAGCAGGGGAACTGACAAATATAGGAGAGGTAATAAATAAACATTAAACATTAACATATTTCACCTTTATTTAACCAGGTAAGCTAGTTGAGAACAAGTTCTCATTTACAACTGCGACCTGGCCAAGATGAAGCAAAGCAGTGAGACAGAAACAACAACACAGAGTTACATGCAATAAACAAGCGTACAGTCAATAACACAATAGGAAAAAAAGAACGTCTATATACAGTGTGTGCAAATTGCATGAGGAGATATGGCAATAAATAGGCCATAGTAGCGAAGTAATTACAATTTAGCAGATTAACACTGGAGTAGATGAGCAGATGATGATGAGCAGATGATGGTGTGTAAGTAGTGATACTGGTGTGCAAAAGAGCAGCAAAGTAAATAAAAACAATATGGGGATGAGGTAGGTAGATTGGGTGGGCTATTTACAGATGGACTATGTACAGCTGCAGCGATCGGTTAGCTGCTCAGGTAGCTGATGTTTAAAGTTAGTGAGGGAAATGTAAGTCTCCAGCTTCAGCAATTTTTGCAATTCGTTCCAGTCACTGGCAGCAGAGAACTGGAAGGAAAGGCGGCCAAAGGAGGTGTTGGCTTTGGGGATGACCAGTAAGATATACCTGCTGGAGCGTGTGCTACGGGTGGGTGTTGTTATCGTGACCAGTGAGCTGAGATAAGGAGGAGCTTTACCTAGCATAGACTTGTAGATGACCTGGAGCCAAGCGGGTCTGGCGACGAATATGTAGCGAGGACTAGCCGACTAGAGCATACAGGTCGCAGTGGTGGGTGGTATAAGGCGCTTTGGTAACAAAACGGATGGCACTGTGATAGACTGCATCCAATTTGTTGAGTAGAGTATTGGAAGCTATTTTGTAGATGACATCGCCGAAGTCAAGGATCGGTAGGATAGTCAGTTTTACTAGGGTAAGTTTGGCAGCGTGAGTGAAGGAGGCTTTGTTGTGAAATAGAAAGCCAATTCTAGATTTGATTTTGGATTGGAGATGTCTGATAGTCTGGAAGGAGAGTTTAGATTCTAGCCAGACACCTAGGTATTTGTAGTTGTCCACGTATTCTAGTTCGGAACCGTCCAGAGTAGTGATGCTAGTCGGGCGGGCGGGTGCGGGCAGCAAACGGTTGAAAAGCATGCATTTGGTTTTGCTAGCGTTTAAGAGCAGTTGGAGGCCACGGAAGGAGTGTTGTATGGCATTGAAGCTATTTTGGAGGTTAGTTAACACAGTGTCCAAAGAAGGGCCAAATGTATACAGAATGGTGTCGTCTGCATAGAGGTGGATTAGGGAATCACCCGCAGCAAGAGCGACATCGCTGAAATATACAGAGAAAACAGTCGGCCCGAGAATTGATCCCTGTGGCACCCCCATAGAGACTGTCAGATGTCCGGACAACAGGCCCTCCTGATGAGTGAGTCCAGGTGAGTCAATATCGCTGAAGCGCGTGACAAGGGATGGCAGGTGTGCGTAATAGATGATGGCAGGAGTGCATTATGCAGGGGAGCCTGGCGCCCTCGTGCGCCAGGAGGGAAGAGTGGGAGCAGGCGTAACAGGTACTGTACTATGAGACAGTTGTGGGATGTGATAGATCCCAAATTAATACAACCACTCACATCAATTTTAGAAGCAATGAGGCTGATGCAACAGATCAGAACATTGAGGTTAAAATGTTGATGAACTATTAGGCAATTTCTTCACATAAGCACAGCAATGCCCACACGGCATTCGGCTATAAGCACAGGTTTTCCAAAATTCAGTCAATTAGCAGGAAAACACTAATATCAAAAGTGCTCGTAACTTGAACCAAACTTGAAACGCGTTGCCTATATATGTCAGTTAGGCTCTACACTGGTTGTGAAGCGGATTGTCCTTAATTTTAAGAAGTTATTTGGCCACTTTAGTTGTGATACAAACCTTATCAAACCAAATCAAAATCCCTGTGGAATGTCCATGCTCCTCTCTTTGTTTAGCCAGATGTCAGATTCACATCCCGTCCATCTTCATCCTGGGCCTGACCCTGCTCTGTGATCCTGGGCAATTTCCTCTTATCTGATTAGGTCAACTTTTCATACATTTGCATACACACAGTTTCATGGCCTAAACTCCATTAATACTCACAGTAATCATTCACTCAACAGGATACAAACTAACTACAGTTTAACTTGAAACATGTTACATTTTAATAGAATCCATCACTGCTAACGACCATCAGCAGCATCAGAGCTTGGAGAAGCCTAGGTACGCAACTAAACGGTCACATGGAATTTGACTGCGATCATGATGCGTGACCGCCGGTGTGGCGGTAATGTGGTCACTGTAACAGCCCTCATGTCAGTTATTGTGTGTGTGTTGGTGACAATTGTTAGTAGTGTGTGCTGTTTCGTTTGACTCAACCATTGTGAGTCAAGGCTTTATCTTCATTAGGATGGTGTAGGCATGACTATTGTGCATGTATTAGAAGTAAGAAGGAACCCTCTCGTCCCCATAGGTTCGTCAGAGGACAGCGAGGACGTCCCTCACTCTGACTCTGTGGAGCTGCAAGAGTATCCCCACCCCAGGGGTCGGAGTTCAAGTCCTCAGTCGGCACATCCGCCTCTGTGCTTTCGACGGTACTCAGGTGGGATACCTCTACCCTGTCGTGCTCACCCATGATGCCTTTTTGACTGGATTGTGTCTTTCTACACTCTTCTCTTGCCCAACATTTGTTCCTTTCAACATATCTAGCTCTTTTTAAATAATGTCAGTGAGGCTGTTGTGAATGTTGTGAGTGAGGGTCAATAATGTAATTGTTGACCGTCTACTCTTTTTAGGTTCTTAGTAACATCCACACCATCCGAGCCACTTGCAATGCAAACAACGTCAAGACCTGGTCCTTTTCTCCCCGGGTACTACATCATTTAGACATCACTGAACACTCAAGCTATTGAAATGGAGCAGAGCGTACCATGCTGTATAGTCTGAATGTATTTCTGTAAAGCTAAAAGTTTAGTTTAAATGCTTGTTTGGTTTGGTTTCGCAGATGACTGGGAATCTACCCAGCCTTTTGGACGGGGACTGTTTTCTGAGGTGCAACTCGGACGCTCCTGAGCTGGGAATATTATTTGAACTTGGAGTCACATACATCCGAAATGTAAGCGTTTCTTATACCATTCCTGAGAAAGACTACTCAAGTCTACATTGTCTCTCAATACACTAGCCATGTCTGTAGACTAACCCCTCTAGCCGTGCCCTAGGGGGTAGCTGTTATTTCTCCAACGGTGTACTTCAAATTATTCTTATTTGCATTTATTTATATTGAGCTCTTGCTCTCCAGTCTACAGGTGAGAGAGGAGACCTGAGCTGTGGCTGGGCCTTCCTGAAGCTCTTTGACACCAACGGAGCACCTGTCCCACACAGGTACTGTACTGCTCCTTTGCTGGCCCAGCGCCACAAAGACTCATAGCTCGATGTCGCCATCAACACAGATGCCCTAAGAGATATCAAAATCTGATTTCATTGATCAGGTTACATACTGTAATGTACATGAGGGTGTCGTAGAACACGACGCTCATCTAGTCAGATTGGTGTTGCCCCTGTTTCACCTGTTCTGATGATCAGATACAGAGGAGAACCAGACTGCTTTTCCCACAGTAGTACATACAGTACAGTATGTGTTGCAGTAGCTGTTTGTCACTGATGAGGAATTCTCTCGGGCCGATGTCGTTCCGTCTCATTTCTCCCTAACCGACCTGTTCTGAAGCCAAAAATGACTCGCAGCCCAGTGTCGTCATCAACACATACAGTATGTCAGAAGAGATTTCATAATCTGGGAGTGAATCTCATGCCTGTGTCTGTCTGTCTGTAGGACCTATGAATTGCTTGTGCATGGAGGCACACCGTATGAAAAGGACGTAGAGGTAGATCCATCTTTAACAAGAGGAGGTATGAGCGTGCAAAAAGTACAAGTTAATTACATGTTAATAAGTACATTTCTATTGAATTGAAAGAGGTCATTATTACTAATGTTATGTTGAGAATTGGAGTTTCTGAGGTTCTCATCGTCCCTGGGATCTCTTTCTGGCCCCAGTCACAGGAACAGGCATGTTCCAGCAGATGATGTTGTCCAGGAAACTCCCTAAACTCTTCCTCAAACTGAAATCGCCAAACGTTCGTACAAGGTCACAGCTGAGGTGAGTGTGGATTTTGGAATCGAAGCTACAGCACCTCTTGTCACATAGTAGTTTTGATGTTCCTGTAGCAGGCTAACTCCTCTCCCTGCTTTGTCAGTGCTCTTCCAGACACTCTAGTGGGCAGTCTCTCCAGTATACACCTGCTGGTTCTGCACAGACAACTACTGGCAGATATTCTGCTTATGGACAGGGCTACCATGCAGAATGCAGGTAACACATGCACGCACACACACTCCCACACACTCCCACATACCCATGGATAGGGATAATGGGTGGACTGTATATGATATGTTGGATACAGCATCACCACCATTGATCAGGTCAAATACTTAGTGTACATGATTGAGTCTTCCACGTAGAACAGAGTCCGGTTTCCCAATAGCGATCGAGCTTAGGCTTACGAGTGTTTTTAACGATGTGTCGTTCCTATAATGGCCGAAGATGTCACATATTTTCCAAAACAGCACGCAGAGAGAATGTTGGAGCACGTGTTGATACCGATAGGATCGAAAGAAAGGCAGCGCTACTCTCAGATCAGCTTTCTCCATTCATACTGATGATGGATCAGCACCTAGAGATCAGCTCTTCATCTGACTATGTGTTCTCTCATAGCCCGAGAGCATCTGGTTGTTGTGGTGTTGGCACATGGCTACTCATTTCTCCTAATTGGAGATTTTTGTCTCCTCCCTCACTCACCTGTCCTCATTTGAATTCCATGCTGTCACTGTCACTCGTCCACTCAAGCTTAACATTGTCATCTATCAGGTGCTCTTCAAGAGTTCCTCAATGAGCTTTACACCTTGATGAACTAATTTCCTGACAATGGTTCACCGCTCTTTGTGCTTGGCGACTTCAACCTCCTGACGTCTGCCTTCATTTAATTTCTTTCCAACTTTCTTTCCCCTCCTTGCCTCTTTTGACCTCATCCTTTCCCAATCCCCTCCAACTCACAAGGCAGGCAACACACTTGACCTCGTCTTTACTAGAGGCTGCACACCTACTAATCTCACTGCAACCCCCCTCCAGGTCTCTGATCACTACTTTGTTTCCTTTTCTGTCTCCCTCTCCTCCAACCCTAGCCACTCAGCCCCTACCCAGATGGTCATGTGCCGTCGCAATCTTCTCTCTCTCTCTCCCACTACTCACTCCTCTTCTATCCTATAATCTCTCCCTTCTGTTAAATCCTTCTGTCTCCTGGTTCTGCCTCTTCAACCCTAGTCTCATCCTATGACTCGCACTGTCCCCTTTCCTCCCGGCCGGTTCGGTCCTGCCCACTCATACCTCTCCATCAGGGTTGACAACTCCACGGTGTCCCCTCCCAGAGTGCAAAGAACCTTGTCGTTTTCTGCAAACATCAAAGCAGTGACTCGTTCATGCTCTACATCAAACCCCTCCAACTTATCCTGAACACCACAGCACGCCTGGTGTTCAACCTTCCCAATTTCTCCCATGTCACCCCGCTCCTCTGCACACTC
Organism: Oncorhynchus mykiss; assembly: GCF_057628025.1. NCBI lineage: Eukaryota > Metazoa > Chordata > Actinopteri > Salmoniformes > Salmonidae > Oncorhynchus > Oncorhynchus mykiss. The sequence goes on along the minus strand of NC_143022.1, from coordinate 84,197,281 downwards.
CACTGGCTTCAAGTCAAGGCTCACATCCAATACAAGACCATGGTACTTGCCTACAGAGCCCCTCCCTACCTTCAGGTTATGATCAAACCCTGCACCCCAACCCGAGCACTCCGTTCGGGCACCTCTGGCCTCTTGGCCTTCCTACTCCTACGGGAGGGAAGCTTCCGCTTAGGCCCATTTTTTTCTGTCCTGGCACCCCAATAGTGGAACCAGCTTCGGCCCAGTACATCGCTCCCTGCCGTCAAGTGAGGGAGCGAGAGAGAGCTAGCTATATTTCACGGTATATATTTTTTTCACTTACTTAGCTAGCATCGAATGCTGCAAGCTAGTTTGGCCTACCCAAACACCCGGCTCAAACAGAGAGGGATGCTATATTAGATAGCAGGCTATCCAACACTGGAACTCTTCCAAGTAAGGTAAGATTTTGTTTAATTAATTTATTGCCACCGGGACCCACCGGTATAACTGCTAAAGTGCTTGCTGCTGACTGTACAATA